>NW_013665697.1:597046-611720 GCF_000517525.1 Limulus polyphemus | reverse complement strand
TAGTGCTTTGTGAACACAAATTAGTTAGCATAAATCAGTTAAATAACGAAAAATTAGGTGTCTATTTACTTGTGACTACTCAGTGTAGATGGTAATTAAAAGTATGCAAGTACAAAAATTTAATTAAACAGATAATCACAAAACATTTAAAAAATAATTTTTAATAGTGTTTTAGCACAAAGCTACACAATGGGCTTGCTAATTAAGGAATCTTCATGCTACTAAGGTGGTTAAATAACAAGCTATTTATCGCACGAGTACGTGCTTTACTATATCAGTTTAATAATAAACTAAATACAAGAAAATAAACAGATTTAAATAATCTTTAGAAGTTTCAACTGAGTCACCGAATCATTCAGAGAAAAACAGTAAACTTCGTCTTTGTCATCTAATTGTTGACTTTCATTACTAGTATATATGATAAGAAAATAAACTTTCATCTGAATGTTCAATAGTAAAATGTATCTGCGATTCTTGTTGATTCAACAGATCGCAAAAAGCGTGAAAATTAGTCATGAAAAGAGGCCATAATTCAAACATAACGTCCACGTAACGGCGAATAAACCATAGCTTTGAAGAGCAGTATCTAGCACTTTAGCTTCTAGTGTGAAGACGGACATTGTGGGAAAAGCTGGGAGAGTTCCACAATTTTAATTATGAGGAGAGTCTATAATGCAAAAGTAGTTATATGTTAGTGCCAAATAATTAAGATGTCAGCTAGAGTAAAACCAAAAGTAATTATTTCAATGATTTTTTTTTTAGAACCGAAAGAGCACACACGTTACCCTCAATGGGAATACTGTGGTTCAGTGCTTGGACATCTAGACTGGAAAATACTCCTCCAGGATTTACACCGTTAGGACAACCCTCGTAACTGCTGTTAATCGTATGCAAGCCAATGCGTTTTGTTTACAATTTCCTTTCCTCTTTCAATGTTTATATTTTTATGTATGTACGTAGTACTGTATTTCAATACAACTACGTAAAACATTATAAGTAGTCTATTTCTGATCTACTACTTTTTAAGAAAATACTGTGTAACAATAATTGATGTTTCTTTAAAGATCCAGTCTATTTTATATATTTTCTGTATCTAATATACGGCACCTCAGTGACTCAGCGGTAAGTCTGAAGGCTTACGACGCGAAATATTGGATTCGATACCCGTAGTGGGCAGAACACGGAGCTCATTGTGTAACTTGCTACTTAAGAGCAACCAAAACAAACCAATCTAATGCACATATTTCAATACAACCACGTAAACCACAAAATAGCATACATTTCTGATCTACTCGTTTCTTAAGTAATTCCCAACTAACAATGATTGATGCTTTACATGTTACGTCGAAAGATGACAAAGTACTAGAAACCACTAGGCCTAAAATTTGTGATAAAATCACGTTAACTGCTGATGTGTTTTTCTCATATGTTTTTAAATTTCAATTCCAGATTCAAAAATCAGAGGAGTTTAAAAATATAATTTCAGATTTACCTTTTGTCTCCCATAAGTCACTACCGAAGAGGCCTTTTATTCAATATTAGAACTTACCAGTTGGGCCTTATGATATCAGACAAAAAATTCTCTGAAACGCCATTTATATATGCAGTATAATATTTTAAAAGTTACGGTTTAAACGCCGAAAGCTACTAAAGCATTATAAACCAGTAGGATTGGGTTTTGTTACAAAAATCATGTTAACTTGTTAACTGTAAATGTTTATTTTTATATTGCAGATTTAAATTCAGAGGCGTAGTATAGAACGAAAAGCCACTTGGGTAGTGACTTGTGGGACACAAAAATAATCTCCTTATTTTGAATCCGCAAAGGAGAATGTAGAAATAAAAACACCTGCAGTTAATGTAATTTTTCAACCACATTTTAGGCCTGATTATTGAAGCTTGTTTAACATTATAGCTTACATAAGTGTATGTTTTCTTATAGCAAAGCCACATCGGGCTATCTAACACCATTTTTGCGTTGTAAATCAGAAGACTTACCGCTGTCCCACCGGGGAACAGTATACATACGTCAACACGGGCAATGTTCATGTGCTTGCTAATATCCGAGATGCATTGTTTTAAGTATTTTAATAATTTTTGTATTACACCATTTTTGCGTTGTAAATCCGAAGACTAACCGCTGTCCCACCTGGGAACAGTATACATACGTCAACACGGGCAATGTTCATGTGCTTGCTAATATTTGAGGTGCATTGTTTTAAGTATTTTAGTAATTTTTGTAATATAAGGCTTAGTATTTCTATGCATGCATTTCAGATAAACAAACCTGAGCCTCAAATGTTATCAATTCAAGGTGAAGTATCTTGAGCGTATTTGAGAGAAATTGTTTAATTTTTTTTGTAGTTCTATAAATTTAACCTCTATAGTAAGTCCTTATTTGAAAACCTAATTTATATTAAACTTGGGTATTACTTGCTATTTGCGTTTAATTCACTTTGAAACGATGTCAGTTTCCACTTTCAAAGGAGTGTTCTCCGACCTAAACAGATCTCTTCAGGCCGACTTCCATCACTTTTGTGAGATTAAAACGTCCGAAAGCAATTCAATTAGAATTCTTAACAAATAAAGTCGTCAGATAGGGTATTTAGTTGGGTTTTTTTATTTCACGAGCTCACAGTGAAAAAAACACCAGCCACGCTTAGTAATTTACCGTGCGTTTACTAACTTTATTCACGAGGAAAAAACTATGTTCACGTAGAGATTAAGGCACGCTAATCTTAAAGCTCTTAGTTTTTACATATACCATGATGAACTGGTGAGCGTGCTGTGTTTCAGGTGTTACGTGGAAAGATGTTGTTATAATGCTACTTAGAATATCAAACATCATTACTCATAAATATTAAAGACCCGTTTCTTGGATAGCTTGTCGTAACCAGTTTGCTTTCTGACGTTTAAGTTTAATGAAAATATTATAAGTAACACATGTCATAATGAAAACTAGAGTCTCGCTACTAAATATCAATAGTTTTCAATTAAAACAAAAATAGATTGATTTATTTAGAAGGTTTCCCCTGAAATGTTCGACAATAAGTTTTAAATATTGAAGTGGCGAGGCACTTTTGTGTGAAAATAATCAATTATGTAATCTGAAGTTCTTTCGAAAAATAAATTATTATGTGAGTTTGAAACTGGTAGAAGACAAACTTTAAATGCATCTTAGAAGTTGTACGAATGAAAACTATGATGTAATGTCAGAACTCTGTAGGAAAGTGAACAATGATGTACAGTTGAAACCTTGTAGGAAAGTAAACAATGATGTACAATTGAAACTTTGTAGGAAAGTAAACAATGATGTACAATTGAAACTTTGTAGGAAGTTAAACTATAGAGCATCCTTAGATCTTTGTGGGAAAATAAAAAATAATGTAACTTTAATATTGTATGGGAATGTTAACAAAAATGTAAGTCTATAATTTAGTACTTTAAATTTGCTATGTTTTGTTAAATTATAGAAATGGCATAAAATGTACATTTCTTATATAGACTGTGGGAATAAGGCATGACTTACAATTGGTAAAGTGTGGGATTTCGGTAGACTGAGGGAACACAGAATTTAGATTAAGTCAAGGTTAAGGGTCAATGTATTTCAACAACCACAAGATATGGTTAAGAAGCTTAAAAGTATAGAAGTGAGGAAAGTTTTCATCTTTAAAATACATCCATAGGCCTTTCATTTTAATGACTCTTTCAAAAATGGGTATCCTAAGTTTATATGTCTTTTTTTTTTCATTTTCACTGAGCTTTGATTTCTGTCACTATCTTTATTGAACTGTACGGTTTCTTTCGTATTAAGTTTGTTTTTTCTTTCTGAAAGGCCGTAGCTCGCATATAAAGGATCACCTAAAGTCAATGGAGAAAAAAAAACAGAAAGGTCTAATCTTTTTTTCTCTGATCCTACAAGAAAATACGTCACATGTACTCCCATTATGAAGAAGTTGTCACTAATGGATGCTAGTCTTGGAGTTGAGATCATAAAAAAATATTGAGTAAAAGACAATTTTATATTTCATCTTAAGATTACGTCCGTTGAAAGTGTATCACGTTTATCACATACAAGAAGAAACAAAAGGCAAGTAGTCGCTCGTTTTGTTCTAAAAAATAAAATAGTTTCATCTGCTATTGCAGAGGATACAGATGATATTATGGAGTCTCATTTCTGAAGGAAAATGTTTTCTTACATTATTTTATTAAGTGCACCGTGTTACTGAACAAGTAATCATTCGATTTACTTATCATTTTCAAAAATTAACCCCTGTTTATGTTTTTTTTTATAATTTAAATCAGAGAAATCATTTCTTCAAACTACTTGTTTTCTTAACACTAAAGTGTGCTGGGAGTGCCCTTGTGTTGAAGTGGGACAATCTGCAGATTGAAAAGTTCAATGTTTGAGCCCACGATGCGTCGCTAGACACGCTCAGCATTTTCAGACGTGGGTGCGCTATATCTGAAAGTCGATACCGCTATCCAATTAAGAATAACCATGTGGGTGCTGACTGGTTACCCTCTTTATGGCCATCATTTTTAAATTAGAAGCGGATATACCAGAGCCTTGCTTTTATCCGTAAATAATATATTGATGCCAGGAAATGTTTTTAATGTCTGTTTGTTTTTTTACATTATTACGTTCACGTGATACATCTTATCTTTTTGTTTTGTTAATTATGTTATAATAGAGACCAATGCAACATTTTGCATATTTATTTCTCTCTGTTCTCCATTTCTCTGAAAGTCAAAATAATTAATTTTTATTCAAAAATCCTTATCTGTTTTAAACATTTACTTTTCCATAATGACCTTTTCTTTGAAATCGTATACACTTATACAACCTTTAGTTTGAAAAACCATTATCTTCACATCCTATGGTAAACGTTATAAGCATTAGGTTTCATTTTTTTGTACTTTGTATTATTTTTCAAGCGCAGAAGAAAACAGTTATCAAAAGTTTAAGCACAGCTTTGTTTCGTATAAACTGGAGACATTATAAATATTTAAAAAACAGTATAAATTGTGTTTAAATTAATCGTAATTTCGTTCTATAAAAGGAATTTAAGGTAATAAATATTGAGCAGCACAAAAGGAATTACTCATGCTAGAGAAAAACATTCAGTTAATAGAAACACCCTACATGTTTTCCTAATGGCAATAAAACACATTACAAGTCAAATAAATTGATATGTTAATTGAGAACAATAATTAATAAAATGTTTTTATTTCGAGACTTCTTCAACTCTCGTTCTTTGCACATTCAAAGAAAATCACCTTCTTGAAATACGAATTTTTCAATATTGTGATGGCGTCTGTAGAAAGTATGATATGAATATATTCACGATAAGCACAATATTTCGGTACCATAGTCAGCTTCAGATCAGCGTAAATTAATAAGGCGAACATAAATCTTGATGAAGTACAACAAAAATATTCGTAGTAATTCTTGACTGTGTAAGTATTTTGTTTTTTTAAAGCAACTAAAATGTTACAGCGACATACGAATTGGGTTATGTAAGTTAGAGGGTATGAATGTTGTTTTTTTACAATAAAAATTTCATCTTTTTCAGCTGCGTATACTGAGGATTATTACATTTTACAAGAACGATGTTCTACGTCCCGTCTGCCCTTGGAATTACATTCTCGTCATCATTGTTGATTTGACACCACAAATTCGATTTGACAAACTTCCCTCAGACATTACACTGGTGTCAACATCGGATTCCAAAATCACGTTAAAGTAGGTCATGTGTGAAACGTCCATATATTCACAGCCACTTGACCTCACACGTCCACATATTCACAGCCACTTGACCTCACACGTCCACATATTCACAATTACTTAATCTCACACGTCCACATATTCACAATTACTTGCCCTCACACGTCCACATATTCACAATTACTTAATCTCACACGTCCACATATTCACAATTACTTGCCCTCACACGTCCACATATTCACAATTACTTGACCTCATACGTCCACATATTCACAATTACTTAATCTCACACGTCCACATATTCACAATTACTTGCCCTCACACGTCCACATATTCACAATTACTTGACCTCATACGTCCACACATTCACAATTACTTGCCCTCACACGTCCACATATTCACAATTACTTGACCTCACACGTCCACATATTCACAATTACTTGACCCCACACGTCCACATATTCACCGTCACTTGACTTCACAGGTTCATATACTTACAATCATTTGACTTCACACGTTCATATAATTACGGTCATTTGACTTCACACCTCCACATATTTACAGTCGCTTGACTTCACATGTCCACATATTCACAGTCACTTGACTTCATACGTCCACATATTCACAGTCACTTGACTTCATACGTCCACATATTCACGGTCACTTGACTTCATACGTCCACATATTCACACGTATATCAGAGAAGAAGATACCACGAATATTTTAAACAGATAGTGTGATTTGACCGTCACTCTTATAACGCAATTACGGACGCAAAGAGCACAACGCCCTTTTTGTGGAAATGGGGCATAAACCATGGATCCTGAGACTCACATTCCGGAACACTAACACACCAAGTTACGTCTGGCCCAGATCTTATTGTGTATTTCAGAAAATAATTCAGATATTTCAGAACAGAAATCAGATATAGAAATAAGTAATACATTAATATATAATCTAGCAGGTATAACGCGCTTCGTTGTTTTAATTCGTTTAAAATATTTTAATTTTTTGGCTTTGAATCCTTAACTTTGCTATTTCTGCAATTTAAAGCACATCTTCCAAAGTAAGAGAAAAATGTAATGTTATGTACAAACTCATATGGTTTGGTGCAACGCTTAAGTGGAAACAGTCTTACGTATTGAAAATAATATAAAGTAATGTATTTACAGACCTTTTGCCATTTTAATAGAATGTCTGCACATTTGGCTGACGTTCTGCTTAAATGTTTCATATCTATTTTTTAAGATCACAAAACACGTAATAAATCTTCTTTATAAATCATGGATATATATTGTATAATACTCCGTTGTTAAAAGGTCACCTAATAATAATATCATGTTGGCGTCATTTTTTATATTACTTTCGTATGAAGGTACATCTATATATCTGTAATTGTTTGAATAATACATGACCCACTTGTAAGATAAATATAATCAACACTTTTAGGAACCAGGGTCCCGCCTGATATTTAGTTACAACTCATGAAAGGCCCACTTGTAAATATGGCGTGCGAGACAGTCTTTGGGGCCTCCGACGAGTCAACAGCCAGAGTTCCTCCATACCCCTTGAGAGGTAACGTTTAAAGACATACTGAAAATGCTGGTGATGTTATCAGCTGAACAGAAACGGACACGAAAATTGGATTTCAACGCAATTTATAGTTGATATATTTGCAGAAGGTTTGATAAATGGATTTGTTTTTCTAGCCTGAGTAAAAATAAGTGAATACGCTTTATCTTGTTTGTTTATTATTGTTGCAAAATAAGAGCATCATTATTTAATTGCACTGGTGTATTTAATTGGTCATCGTCGTGAAATGGGGTGACACTTAAGGTCTTTAAATTATCTGTTTTCCCCCAGCCTACGTATGGGATTGTACACAAACTACACTATTAAAGTCTAAAACTAGAAAGAATTGGGTGAAAGAACTGCACGCATTCACATTCGCTGCTACATTTGTATCTCCAACCGTCTCTCGGTTTATTAAGAGTTTTAGGTAGAGCTTACGTTGATTACTGTTCACGAGCCACGCAGGTGTGAGATTGGCCAATCGATATCCGTAAAGCAGTTTACGACAAAGTTGATTGGCATCACCAGAAGATAATATACTAAATAATCGTCAACAGTGCATCACTTTCCACTCTTCGTCTTGGTTCTGTTGAGTTCCTGAAATATGAAAATCCAGCAATACGAATGTCAAGAATAACCAAGTTAGCTTATCAAGTTAGCGTTTTATTAGCACAGACGTTTAATAGCTAAAACAATATATTGACTAGAGAGAGCCCTAGTGAACAGTAGGTCTCCACTATTTGATAGTTAGTGTCGTGAAGAAAATCGACACTCCAATTTTTTTTTCGCTTTAAATAAGACATGATTGACAACTCTCCAAATCTTCATATAAGATATGATTAGATGTTGCTATTAAATATCTGAACTACCCATTACAAAGATTATCACCGTTCAATATAGATGAGGAATGAAGATAGGGAGAGGATGCTGGTTCGTTATAATCACTATTGTTTCTATCATTGAGTACAACAAAGTGATTTTCGCTGAGAAATGACGGGCATTGAAAATGTTTAAGTCAAAATGTTAAATATCGTTAATGCCTTTGGAAAAGCATCTCTTTTACCAAGAGTTTATATGCAAGATCAACTAGTTTCAAACTTAGAAACTTGTCTCCATTGTCTACGTTCAGTGGCATATTGTAATTAGAAAGTAATTGGCTTAACGATTATTTTTTAATTTAGATAGAATAGTTCACCAAAGAGAAATGTACTTTTAATAAGTGTGATTAATAAATAATTTTCTTATTGTTTCTTCCCTCTTTCTAAACTAAGACGCAAATGCCATCAAAAGTAGCCAGAATCTCAATATTAAGCAGGCTTGAATCCCTTATCTTCCTCTGGTTGCTAGGGTAAAATGAAATGGTACTAACTTTAGAACATCCGCCTTTGAATGTGCTAAATTGTTCATGATAATCAGTTACGTTCTTTATAAAAGTAATGATATTTAGTTATAGGTATATGAATTCAAAATTCTTGGCGGACCATTATCACCAATATGATATTCAATAAACTTTTGATACAGTCTGGTAGAATTTATAACTTGAACTTTGAACTACAACATTTCTGTTGTAAGAAAACATGTAAGAGAGCATTCATCTAACCTCCTAATTGTAACATCTAAGACCAAAGATGTTATTTTGTTATTCTATTTTATTTCTATCTCCATTGTCGTTATAAATCTTACTTCCTATTCGTAACATTTCAATCAAAAGTCTGTTATATCTCTAGTATTTGAAACTACCCTTTATGAGTAACCTGATAAATACGCAAACGTTACATTTCATGTAACCGGAAGATTATCTTTTAATATTTATCCTTTCGTTATCTAAATATTCCGACTATAAATTTTTATTTCCGCTCATAGTAAAATTATTTCCTGCAGACAGAGAAAAACACATATGACAACGAATGCCCTAATAAGGCGACAGGTTGTTGTCCTTTTTTGCTTACTACACAACTTCAAAACCAGATTATAAAGAGCAAAAGTTGTGACTACAGGTTAAAAGTACAGAAAAACTATGTTGAAGTCATTTAATGACTGAAGATGTGTGTATACTACACCTATCCAAAGTACACACACTCTGTTTATGTAATGAAAAAACTTGTTATGTGTGAACATCAAGTCCTTAATATTATGCACATACATTAACAAATTTGAAATTATGGCGTTATTAAATATTATCATTAATACCTAACACGAGCTAGTCGTTCTCACTGTTAGCAAACAAATGGCTTGTTTGAATAATTTTGTTCTCCGTTTTTTCTTATCAAAGCTTAATAAATATTTCCAAATTCAAAGTAGTTATTAAACTTATTGTATCAGCACGTGAACAAGTGAAAGTTATTACTGAAGATTATGTATTATTAATTTACCTCTAGCGGTCTGTAATTACCTGAAATCTAAGACACTTAACTTCCAACACTGATTTAAACACTTAGTAAGCTCAGTAGTTTTTAATCAGTTTTCATTTAACGACAATATCACACAGACATTATCACATAAACTAAGACTAAATAATCGACTCTTTAGGTTGTGTTTGATAAAAAAATTCCTTTTGAAGGTTAGTTTAAGGTGACTAGTATAACTATCTTGACTATTTGTCTCTCTACCTATCAATTTTATCCCTTTTATTTCCATTAGCCTAACAAGCACACATTAATTTTTGTGAAGTAACGTTTCAGTGAATATTATTCAATCGGTTGCTTTTGATATGAAATTCTTTGCACTAAAGCTGTTCATACAATTAACTGTTATCGGTAACATAATCACTTGTTTAAAGAAACATGGGACTGCTCAGACTTTCTCTTACTTTGCAGGGTAATTTGCGATCTAGAATAATTTCGTTTCATTGTGTGTGTGTGTGTGTTTTTTTTTTTAGGAAAAACAGTATTTTATTTTTACACAGATTAAACTTCTACTTGTATAAAATTGACTCCAATGTATTATTTCTCCGAGGGAGCAGGTGTACGGCGACGATGATTGTTCTAAGTTTTCACCTACTCCTCACTTCAAACAACTAATTGCTCTTTTTGGCTTCGAGAGGAAACAATCTTTGAAATTGAATTCCTGGCGTACTGTAAGTGGACATGTGTTTTCGATGTAATGAATCAACTCGCTTACTTGTACCTCTAAAAGTACTTAAATTGTGAACTCAAAGATTGCGGAAAAAAAACGGCTAAAAGAATGTGGTTTAGAGGCCAACAAATAAAAAAACTAAACATGGGAAGGAGACCACGTGACTATGACAATATGGCATTACTTGTTTTTCAAGAAAGAAGAAGTAAAAGGCATTTAAGGAAAACACAATAAAACAATAAACTTTAGAAACAGTACTTCATAACGAACTCTGTAAATATTTTACTACACGCTTTCTCATGTGATCTAGCACTAGAATACTGCTATTGTAAAAACTTGATGTATGTCAAATATGGACACAAAGAGTTCAATTGGAGTTGTATTTAATACTAATTCTAAAAACAGAGTATAATCCACATTAATTACATATATATAATTCTTACTGAAAATCAAGCCTATTCATACATAAAAAACGTTTCTAGCATGGTTTGTTTAGTTAAAAGTAAAAGCTATTTTAACATTTATATCATAATAATTTAAGAAAATTTTCCAGAGTACTAGTTAAGTTTGATTTATTATTGGATAATAGACCAGTTCATTTGATAATACGAACTGTATATAAAACGCTACAATATGAATATTATGTTATTATTTTAGTAAAAAAAAGTGTTTACTTTTCAATCGAAATTAAAGAGTAACAGTATGAAAAATTTCAACTTGATTAGTTGTATCATAAAATATCCTCTTACGTGCTAGTCATTACTGACAATATTAATATTTTCATGGAACCCATGCTACAAAATTTCCATTAAAATTCCTTATTAGTCAGTAGAGAAGTATCTATAAGAAATATCCTATGAGCCTTACAGATTAGAAGGTTAATATATATATATATACAAATAAAACTGCATCGCATAAAGTTTTAAGTGTGTTGTGCTTTCTGAGTAATATACTCTATAGCATTCTGTGATAAATAGATTCAACTTAGAGCATTTTAACTTTAAAAAAGTTGAAACAGAAGGAACGCTTTTGTACCATCATTAGTTTATTAGCACTTATAAAGCCTATCCTCAAAAACAGAATGTAGTTAAAAAAAGATCTTGTACTGATCATGCTACCTTGTTATAATATGCTTTTAGGGTAAGATTAGTTGTTTATTATAAATGAATCAAATCTGTATTATATTCTTTATAATACTACTCTCTCAAATATTATGATGAACAAAAACTAGATCAATATTATTGCTAGGACATGTTGAATAAACAGGATTCATAAGCTTGTTACACGAAGATAAGTGAATCCTATGTATAATAACTTCTGTATGAAAATTATGGGATTTGAGGTATGGTACCGTTGTGTATTCAAAAAAAAAACTGTTCAACAGTAGTTAACCTCTAGGGTTTCATAGAAATTGTTACTACTATTGTGTTATAATAGGAAAATTGCGTTAATTTTGAGAATGATTACCATGAAATTTGAGTTCTTGAGAACCATTACCCCAACAGGTATTTAACAAATGTTCAATTCGTTACTAAACACATCTATTTAACGCACATTCCGAAGTATTACTCCATACAGCTATTTAACGAACTATCAAAATTATTAATACACACAGCTAGTTAATGAATGTTTAAAATCATTACTAAACACAGTTATTTAACGAAATTCAGAAGCATCACTACACAGAAGTTAGTATATTTAACGAACCAGAATTAGTACCACACACAGCTACTTACGAACATTACAAATCATTACTACACGCAGCTATTTAATAAATATTGTTTGTTTGTTTGTTTTTGAATTTCGTGCAAAGCTACACGAGGGCTATATGCGCTAGTCGTCCCTAATTTAGCAGTGTAAGACTTGAGGGAAGGCAGCTAGTCATCACCATCCACCGCCAACTCTTGACCCACTCTTTTACCAACGAATAGTGGGAGTGACCGTCACATTATAACGCCTCCACGGCTGAAAGGGCGAGCATGTTTGGTGTGACAGGGATTCGAACCCGCGACCCTCAGATTGCGAGTCGAGTGCCTTAACCACCAGGCCCATTTAATAAATATTCAGAATCATTATTATATACAGCTAGTTAACGAACGTTTAAAATCATTAGTACACACAGCTTTTTAACGACTTCATCTCTTAACTACTTAGTGTATAGTTATGACTGCATTTGAACTAAATATTAAAAGCTATTCATACATTGTACAAAAATAAAACTGTAACCACTGACTATTTAAATAAATTTAATTTTCAATGACGTATTTAACAGATTGGGCGTTGCTTAGTAGTTAGTATGTTGAGCTGAACATTGAAATGTAACTGCTGAACAGGCTCCGCACTTTCATCTATAGCCACATTATAAGAGTTAATCAATTTAAGGCCTTGTGGTGGCGGTTACTTCTGGCTGACCGCCTTCCTTTTGATCAGTTGTTCAAAGTTATAAGAACGATTGCACCTAAATTTTAAAGGTCTCTGACCTACCTCACACGCGCATAAGTTGCCGTTCAAGTTGAAATTTCCAGTTCCAAAGTATTTAAGATTATTAGTCCTTTCATAATAAAAAATATAAACTTAAAAGCTGAACCTGGCCTGAAATAACCTGATGTAAAAGGTGCTTGATTCACAATCTACAGGTTTTGGGATCGAAACCGCTGGCCGAACATGGTTGTCTAATCAGTCGTGAAGGCAATATAATATGATGACAATTACACTAATCGTTGGTAAAAATTATACTGAAAGCTGGTGGTGGTTGATGTTGCCTTCTCTCTACTCTTTAATTGATTAGGTTAGACAACTCTCGAGTAGCTTTGCGCCAAAGTCAACAAACAAATTTAAATGCCTATTCGGTTCCATGTGGAAAACCAAGTTATTATGAAGCCGTTTTTTTTCAAATCATTGGACATAAAAAAATATTCCTTTTCAATATTCTTGTAGTATTGACTGCTTTATTCTAATATATGCTTATAGTTTGACTTTTTGACTTAAACGTAATACTCTCGTTGGGTAAACAGTAAGTTTACGAAATTACAACGTTAAAATCAGGAATTCGATTCATAGCGGTGGACAAAGCGCATATAGCCCATTCCGTAGTTTTGTGCTAAACTAAAGTAATCCATTTTTGAAAAGTTTTTTGGTGTACAAAACTTGAAGATAGCTTTTATATGCGGAAATATCTGTTAGCTGAGTTCTTGCACAGATCTTAAAATATAAAATTGATAAATGAAAACATCGGCTCATGTAGATACGTAGATCTTGAAAGTCGAGTTGTTCAAAACTTGGAAATAGCGTTGATAACTGGGCTAATTGTTGGTTGAGATTTTGTAAAGGAAATATCTGCTGAAGCTTTTTGACAGACACTAATGTATCAACAGATTGACGGAGTCGTCATGGGTTATCCTCTTGGACCTACTTTAGCCAATATTTGCGTTGGTTTCCATGAAAAAGAACTATTCAACAAAGTTACCAGACCTGCTGTTTAGTTCCACTATGTAGACGACACATTTGCCATTTTTAAAGCTAAACAGGAATGTGAGTGTTTCATACAAGACCTAAACTCGTTGCACTCGGCTCTCTAATTTACGTTCAAAAAGGAACAACATAACTCTTTATCGTTCCTAGACGTCTTAGTTGAAAAATATGACTTTCGTTTTCTCACCAGTATATACAGAAAACTTACCTTTACAGTACAGTACACAAGATGGGATTCTTTCAGTCCTAAAAGCCGCAAAACGAACCTTATTGCTACGTTAGTCCATCGGGGTCTAGTTGTATGTTCAAAATATAAACTAGATTTCGAATTGAAGACAATTAAAACTATTTTACTAGAAAATGGGTATCCAGAAAATGTCAACAATCAAATTACCACAAGGAAAATTGCAAGTTTCTCAACTGCCACAAAATGTGATCCTAACAATTGTCCTGTTTACATAAAACTACCATGGATTGGTAAGATTTCAACAAAATTTGAAAAACAATTGAAAACGGCCATTATTAAATGTTTTTCCTGCTGTGAACCCCTACTGTGCTTATTCCACACGTAAGCTGTTGCCTGCAACACACAAAGATGCGATACCAACTACACAGAAAAGTATGGTTATTTATGAATTATTGTGCCACTACGAATATCGGTACGTAGGTCGCATTCACAAAGACTGCAGGATAGAATTAAACAACATGTATACACATCCATAAGAAATAAGAGTGTCACTCCTGTAAAACAAAAGTTCTACCAAAATGTGAATCAGCGATTGACCAGCATTTACTAGTGAACCCGACTTGTGCTGACAACTACACGGA
>NW_013665697.1:587737-596161 GCF_000517525.1 Limulus polyphemus | reverse complement strand
CGTTATATTTTAAGATCTGTGCAAAAACTCAGTTAACAGATGTTTCCGCATATAAAAGTAATTCATTTTCATAACTCTCTATGGAAAACCCAATAAAATTTACTGACTGTTTGCCTTTACTTTCATGAATGAGCTTCTAAACAAAGAAACAATTAAATAGACTGTCATAAGTCTGAATTCTTAACCTTTCTGGTTAGAGACTTATAGCTATTACATTAAATAAGAATCAAATGTTAATATGACAACATAAAAACACTCAAACAAACTACTACTTTATTTTAATTCTCTTCAGAAATAGGCATCAGTGTCTGATGGTGTGATATTGTGGCTTTCTAAAAATCGTGGTAATTTTTACATATAAAAGTATTGAAAATTTGAACTCTTCGATGTAAAACAATGTAAACAACTAGATAAAGATTGATTTATCGAAGGATGCAGTATGTCTATGATGTTATGATGTCTAATGTATCATAAATCAAATAAAGATAAAGATTAGAATTGTATAGGTCACTGGTTAGGCCACATTTGGAGTATTGTGTTCAGTCTTGGGCTCCTTACCTGAGAAAAGACATTGAATTATTGGAAAGGGTTCAGAGGAGGGCTACTAGAATGGTGGATCAAGGGATTATCATATGAGAAGAGATTAAGGTCTCTGAAATTGTTTTCTCTTGAAAAAAGAAGAGTTAGGGGAGATCTGATTGAAGTGTTTAAGATTGTAAAGGGAATTGATAGTGTTGATGCATCATCTTTATTCATATTTAACAGTGAGAATAGTAGGACTAGGAGACACTAATATACATTTTGGCACGGTAAGCGTCATCTTAAGCTAAGACAGTTTTATTTTTCTAAGAGGGTGGTTGGCCTCTGAAATGGGTTGCCTTTGGATGTTGTAGAGGCAGTAAATTTAAGTGGGCTTAAGAGAAAGTTTGATAACTATGTGAAAGATAAGGGCTGGTTTTAACATTTTTATTTTATTTACTTTATTTGATAGTTTCAGTAAAATTTAGAGAATGGGACAGCCGAGATGGACCGATAGGTCCCTTGTTGTACCTAAACATTATGTTATGTTAATTTAAGAAAGTACAATACTTCTTAAACTAAATCACAGTTCCACTACCTGAGCTATATTGCCGTTCTAAAAACTCACAAACCATACTTATTACTCCATCCAATTACCCGTTATCTTACGGTTTTCCTAGTGAAACCATCAGTTGAATTCTGGGAAAGCTTTTACATTCTTTATACCGGCTTATTTCCTCCTATCAAAATAGTATTTCCTGTTTCTGGAGGGAAGATAATTACGAAGCAGGTCTTATCAACAAAAATCCTTCATCATTCACTGTAGATGTTGCTCAATTACATCCATTCATCCCAACAGATTATGTTCCTAATCTCTGATAATTAGGTAGGAAATAAGGAAACTAACAGCTACCATGACATTACTCGATTTATCATTAGATAAGTTAGGGTAATCCTTAAACTATGTCTTAAAAATTGTAATAATTTCATGGTAAATAAAAGAGTTTTCAGAGCTTATATTGAGCGAAGAAAGGATTTTGTTGCCAGAAAAAAAAAGGAAAATGGCATTTTATAGGCTTTTGATTTTTAAAGCCACTAACGAGCTTCAAAATAATGGTATAGAGATATTAGTAAGGTTGTTCACGAAACGTATTAATGGTTTTTTGATATACCCAAGATAGCATTAAGACATAAACCACCTGTCTTACAAGTCTAAATCAGCATGGTGTATTTAAGTGGCATAGTTCTAGTGGTCTTACTGTGGTTTTTCTTCAGAAATTGTTTAGCTCTTGATATAAGATGTAATATCTTACTTGTCTCTACTCTTCTTTGACAGTTGATTACTTATGGTTTCATGGGAATCAGTCCAACCTATTTATCAAATTACTACTTTTTGACATTAAAGATAAAACAGACAACATGTGATTTTTCTCGAAGCGAGACTCAACCCTGGATTGATTTATTATAATTCCAGTATTTCACCATCTTTATTGTTTTGTAAATCCCAGTACATTTCATTTTGTTCCTAAACCCATTTTTGACGAACAATAAGGGAATGCTTTACACTTTTTACCATAACCAGCTTAACAAAGTAATATTTTATGTGATAGAAATATTTCCATTTGGAAAAATAGCTTACATTATGAAGGGAATATATCGTTTTTCACCTGTTAAAAAAATAAAAAAGCTCTACTAATTTGAAATATAAAAATATTGAAGACATATAGAGTAAATTAATTAATAGAATTAGTACGTGATCATTTATTTACTTCCTGTGAAATCTAAATTTTAATTTAAAAGAAGAAATAAGTCAAGTGTGTACGAGATGGCTATCATTTACTTAAAAACAAAATTGTCATCCCTGCTTTTTTCCTAGTATACCTTGTATGAAGTTGTATAGTTTTGACACTTCCTACCAAAGTAAAATATATATTTGGTTCAAAATATCCAAATATATGATTGAAATTGTAATTGTAATAAAAAGTATAACTAGAAACTCCTATTTCTAATAAAATTGTAATATGTTTTTATTCTATCACTCGGCTTACACATATTTTGTTATCATGTTTAGAGATGTTTTTTTCGTGTTTGTTATTGCAAGTAAAAATGCTAAGTTTAGATAAAAAAATTTAAAGACACCATTTATAAAACATGAGGCAGCGCACAATAATTACAATCATATAAGCAGATTAATACCCAATTATCTACAAATTCGGTTTCTGCGATAAGCCTGATGAGTGAACTTTAGACCTGTACAAGCTTAATTATAGTCTACTGAGTTTCTTTTAGGCCTAATAAGCGATTCTACCGATTAATCAGCTAAGTGCCTTCCATTACAAGAGTTCCCTTTACACTTTAAACCTGGTTACTTCAATTAAAAATTCATACAAAACACTGTAATATAAACAAATCTTAACTAAGAATCTTTCGCCAATATCTTGACAAAGTAGTTAAATTCGAGCTTAACAAACCGTTTATACGAAAGGAACCAGTTAGTATATGATTAAATTCAAGTATGTGGACATTTTTCATAGGCACAGAATTAAATCAGAAGTATGGGGATAACAATCTAAGAAAAATTAAAGTGACAATTAAGATTAAATCCTTTTAAAACGTGTAGAAAATATCGGTTCATCATTACAAGATGTTTATTAGGTTTCTTAAGGTTGAAGTAGGTTTTGTTACCATATATATATATATATATAGTTAACGTTTCTTATGGTGTGTACGCCTTTTACTAGCCGACGAAGAATGATTACAAATTTACTTGTAACTCCGTAAGGATTTTCAAGAATTAGAAGGGTGTATAATAATAGTATTTAATCCACATTATATCGGTCATATCCATTGCCGACGACATATTCCTGTTATTTGTATTTATGTATTCGTTAGTATACACTCTTCTAATTCTTGAAAATCCCTAAAGGACTAGATTAAGAATTTAGTGCTTAAAAATATAATAGACCTAATACTAATATCTTACGACAAGTAAATTTGTGATCATTCTTGTAAAAGATGGACTCACTATAACAATTGCTGCAGTATGAAATGGTTTATATAAATAGTGTTCTAACCACTTTTGTGTTTATTGTATCCCAGTCAGCTTAAAAGAGTTCTGGATTGAGCAAAAATCATCCTCAGAAACAGATATGAAGAATATAGTGTAGTTGAAATACTGTTATTTACACTCTCCCAACTCTTGAAAATCCCTAAAGGGCTATATTAAGAATGTAGTGTTTAAAAATGTAACAGGCGTAATACTAATCTCGAATGACAAGTAAAATTGTAATAGTCTAACATTGGTGAAATGTGCTGCAACTCGATGTTAATTTTCGTATTTATTATATAAGTTTTAATAAGAAAACTGTTATTTATCACTAAAAGGTTATATGCATTCACATTATATGAGACGGAATTGTCTGAAATATCCAATAAGTTCAAAATATGGCTAAACGTAGTTTATGCTGAAATATTGATTATTGGTTAATATCTGGTTGCATTTTGGTAAATTTTAAATATTAAAAAACACTCATTATTTATAGATGTTTGACTTATTTTTGTCTCAAGCAACAAATATTGTCATGTCGTATGCTGTAACTTGATTCTCTGATTGTAATTTCGAAACGACATGTTGTAACTTGATTCTCTGAATATAATCTAGAAACAGCATGTTGTAACTTGATTCTCTGAGCAGGACTTAGAAACGAAAAGTAAATTTCCGTTAAGTGAGATTTAGGGTAAATTAAGCCTCACGAGGATTGACCTTTAGGTATAACCAGTTTTCGTGGTTTATATTACCTCCAATTTTGTATTGCAAATGAACTGCGTAGGCTCCAATGAAAATCGATAGCAAATCACCACAAACTAAACATATCTTAACTGTAAACAAAAACAACAACAATGCAGGTAAATATGATTTTCCTTTGTTCACATTTAGAGTTTTATTTAAATAGAATTCTTGAAATGATATTTATATTTAGTTTATTTTTATAATAAATCATACTTTTGAACAATAACTTTTGTTGTATGTATAATGCAAATCAACACTGTGCCAGCCGCGGGTATCGCATACCGATTTTAGCCTTATAAGCCTACCGCTAAGCCACCGATGGGCGTAATTTTTGAAAAAAAACCTATTATATCGAGGGTTAATCGCACTTAATAAGAACCATGTTCCGGATCCCGTACTGCCCTTGGATCTACTTTCTATATTATTGAACGTGCTCAGTCTTTACGGAATTATTACGCGCTGCTGCTCAACACTGCAATTTCCATTGCAACAAGCTTATGTGAAGGATATATTGACAAATTTTCCACAGTAAACAACCTGTATATAATATATGTGACTCCAAAAATATTGGACTTCATCTAACAAGTTTCTTATAATTAAAAAAAAAATTCTCATCAAACCTTTACGATTGTCTTTGAACGAATAATTCGTGATATCAGCGTTTTACTTTTGTTGCTTGCAAAAACATAAAAAATAATTATACAGTCTGTTGAAACCTAGTCTATAAGGTAGGAAATAATATTCTCACACGATCAAAATAATTTTCAGACATTCTTGACATTTATCAGAAAAGGATCTGCATTTCGTCTCCAAAATAATATTTACTATTTTAAAACTTCAAACTTACTGCACTTATAGCCTTCCTTTCCCATCCACTCCTCTTTAGTACGTTTTTTGTTAAATCTCTGTCATCGAATGGCAGACATAAATGTTTTCTCCAACTTTCTTACCTTCTAATTTTATTGTTTTTCAAGACATGCGATTTTTAAAAAAATAAAAGAGAGGTTTCCTGTTAGTGGAAGGATTTAAAGTACATTTTGTTTTAACGCTTGACAAGTTACGCAAGGAACTGTGTTAAAATCAGACAGTTGATTAGCTAATACTTTAAGGCGTGAAATGTGACGCACGGGACTGTGCTGGCATTAAAACATTTAATTACTTAATGTTTCATGCAAAATTCACTATATACTTTGAAACGTTTGTAAGGTCTGTGAATATTATTTCGAACAGATGTTGCTGAAAGCTTCTTTCAAAACGTGCTATGCACACAACACTGTAAATTCTTGCGAAAGATCAACAAAATATGATCGTCTGCGTCTTTTTATTTTTTTATTTTTCAAGACTGGCTTAACAGTGCTCTGTCCTGTACAAAACAGTTCAGGTAAATTGAAATTAATATGCCCTTGAAGATGGACGAAAGGTAAAATACCTTCTGAAATACCTTGCACTTGTGTCTATTCGCCAAAGTGGCCTATAAGACGACAGGCAGCAGATACTCCTAAGGTTCAGGCATAGCCTTCCTTTATTTTTAGCTACTGATCATAATGAGAGGATTAAATATCACCGTTATAGGGCGCACAGTGCTGAAAGTGAGCAGCGTATTCGGCGACATCATGAATCGAACTTAGGACGTAGCCCAGCACATTAACCACATATGCAAGGCAACATTCATAACAGCCGAGCATTACCATAGTTTTGAACATACTGCGCTAAAGTTATTTTCCTGCCATAATAAATCAACGAAGCTACAACAATGAAATTAATTGAACAACGTCGATACATTACTATCATAAAAGTAGACTCTACACCTCTTTGTTCCTTTTAATTTCTGCTGTTAAGTCGTAGAGACAACGAGAAAACACTGAATAAATTGTACGAATAAAAAATGACAGTAAGGCGTTTCTGTATCAATTTTGACAAATAAGATATAATTAATGAGCAACTCAATTCCCAGTGTGGAAATACGCAAGAAACTTTATTCGTACTCTTCACGTTAACTACATATGGCAGAAATGACTGGATGAGTTAAGACCAGGGTAGTAACACTTTAATCGTACAGGCCTAAAAACTTAATTGAAATAAATATATATGTTTTTAATGCTACACAAATTTCTACAATATGAAAAATATTGTCAGGATGTAATCAGTTCAAAACCTGTTAGTAAAATTTCTTAATATTTAGCCTCTTTTATTGAATTATTTTTATTATATGTTATACAAGAATACTTAAGTAATGTTTTCCAAAATCGAAACTCCGTACTACCATCATTAACCACTGAAAAAACAAAACCTGGATATACAATGGATTATTCTTTAATGAAAATAGTATTTTTCAGATTGTATAACTTTATACAGAATTAGAGCTGCCTATCTCTAATACAGAACGTTTATTTTAGAGACAAGCAGTACAAGCAACTAACCACACTGTGTCAGCCACCAGGATTGAATCAATACTTTCATAACCCCTGAAGCTTATCGCTGAGACACCGGAGGACGTTTCATCTTGGCTATAGTCAGAACGGTCAAAAGCAAAATGTGTTTAGAGGAGAAATATTAATAATAAAGAATGACCCCGCTTGATATTAGCTCCTCCTTTGTTACAGTTCTTTGTTACATGTGTCTAACATATTACAAGTTACACTGGTTAATATTAATAATAAAGAATGACCCCACTTGATATTAGCTCCTCCTTTGTTACAATTCTTTGTTACATATGTCTAATATATTACAAGCTACACTGGTTAATATTAATAGCCGATTAAATTTCACTCCTCAAGAATCTCAAAGAATCGTATCAAGTATATCTTGTAGTCCTTATTCGTTGCTCATAGTATTTCGCCTTAGTAAATCTGAATCTCTTTAATGAATACTTTCAAAGTGGTCGTAAGAGCCGGGATTTCATAAGCTCTTTCGTAAACACTTCATACAGCTCTTATATATGTTTGGCTCCTTGTAATGTGATCAAAACTTGTGCTGAAAGGCATTACAAAAGATCAGTCCTATTGTAATCATTAAATTATTTCTCAATTATTACATCAGGAACTTTGCAACGCTGGTGATACTATGTTAGTTGTCCACCAGGAGTAGCCGGAAAGACTGGAAATTTTTGTTTTTTACTTGCAACAAAACTATATCTATATAAATATAATAATACTGTCTGTTGTCTGTTATATGTCTATGTAACTACTTCGCAAGGTGTGAATGAATCTTCACCAAAATTGGTATGGAGGCTCATTAAGTCCATGCGGGGGTAGGAACAAATTTTCAGTTTTGCATTTTGCGGTTTTTATGACCGTTTTTTATCACTACTTCGTCCCTGTTGATGAATCTTCACCAAATTTGGTACGAAGGTTTGTTGAGTCTATGCGGAGATACATTCACACTTGCGGTTTCACATTTTGTGTTTTGCTGTTTTTATGAGCGTTTTTTACAATTACGTATAAAGGAACCAACTTTTCATGTCCTTCGATAATCTTTCATTAATCATGAATTTACATAACTCCAGCTGGTAGTAAATAATCTACTATACATTTTATGTATGTTTATTGGTCTTGACTTTTGAACCACCTTGTGTATAAAAAAACTTGGTAGTCTGAATACTAAGTATCTATTTAGTTAAATCATGTATAAATTAGATATATCACGTCGCAATGTATGAGCTATATAATAGATTTGTTTCCTAATACAATTTTCTAATAAATCAGATCACTGCTGAGAGTCGCCGGTGGCTCAATAGTGATCTTGAGAGCTGTATACTCTAGAAATTGAGGTTCGATTTCCGCAACGAACACAACATAAATAGCTTATTCTGCAATTTGTGTTAAAACAAACAATCAAAACGAACAATGTTTATAAAATATGGATAACTTTGCTAAATACTTAAGGTACTTCTAATAATTAAATTACCTTGATAATATTTGATGATTTATTACTTGTCAAATAATTATGTTTTGTTTCATATAATTTCTTCCAGTTTCAGCCTCAAATGTAGCTATATTCTGTTTTTGATTACCTTCTTCTGTTTGGTGTCATCTCTTTAGTTTTGATAACCTTCTTCTGCTTGGTGCCATCTCTTTAGTTTTGATAACCTTCTTCTGCTTGGTGTCATCTCTTTA
>NW_013665697.1:560865-587489 GCF_000517525.1 Limulus polyphemus | reverse complement strand
CCATCTCTTTAGTCTTGATAACCTTCTTTTTCTTGGTGTCATATCTTTAGTTTTGATAACCTTCTTCTGCTTGGTGTCATCTCTTTATTTTTGATAACCTTCTTCTGCTTGGTGTCATCTCTTCATTTTTGATAACCTTCTTCTGCTTGGTGTCATCTCTTTAGTTTTGATAACCTTCTTTTGCTTGGTGTCATATCTTTAGTTTTGATAACCTTCTTCTGCTTGGTGTCATCTCTTCATTTTTGATAACCTTCTTCTGCTTGGTGTCATCTCTTCATTTTTGATAACCTTCTTCTGCTTGGCATTACCTATATATTTTTCTCTTTCAACAAAGCCCTTATTCACCGATAAGCATGTTTTACTTACAACACTGATATTAAATCTCTTTATCCTATTTTATTCATTATATTTTGTTATTCGTCATTCAATTCTTAATCTAAGTTTATAAGGTACGATAGCCATTGTGTTTTAACTCACATGTTCAGTAAACTAAAACTTTAACATCAACATTAGGTGTATGTTATCATAGCTATAGTTCGCATCTCATGTTTGTTACGACATGCCCTTTCTGTAAGCACATATATATATAGTTAAATAGTTAAAAAGCATTCACATAATAATCCTTGAAAACCTTCCTTAGTTTCAGCTTTACTATTCCCGAGCACACGTTCTCATATATTCCTTTTCATTCTTCTTTCTCTCGTGCTACGACTATCACTCTACTCTTAAAAATATAACTTCAAATAAACTCCCAAGTAACTCATCCATTTGAGATATCGTCAAATTTGACTGCTTAAATTCTTGTCTTAAGTAAATGCACCAATGCTACATATTATTTTAATTATACAATTATCAATATTAAATGACATTTTCCGTGGTAATGAGTGACGAACATTTGTCATGTCATTAATCACGTATTTAGAAAGCTTATAGAAACATTATATAACGTTTTATTCTCTTAATTAGTTGATTGGTTTGGAGAATAAAACTGTGTTTTGACAATGAGATGAAAACATGATGTTAAACAAGCAGCATGTAAGCGATAATTCCAAGAGTCAGACCATGTTTCCTATTAACAATGAAACTTAGTAGCCTTAGAATACATATGGTATTTATCGTCACTTTATTAACAGAAGATGATGCTGGATTATCTTATTCCTAGCTGGTTCTACATAATAAGTTTTAGAACAACCAACATAAGACATTCGACAGTATATAACAGATTCTGTGAACAAAAACTGATATGGGATGGTCTTATTCTTAATTGGCTCTACGTAATGAGATATAGAACAATTAACATAAGATATTCGACAATATATGAAAGATTCTGTGAACAGAACCATAGTTGTATTATTCACAGAAGTTTATATCCGTTGATAGTATTATTCTTTGCTGGTTCTATGTAATGAGATTTAGAACAATTAACATAAGACATTCAACAATATATGACGTTTTCTGTGAACAGAATTATATAGATATTAATTTGTTAGGACAACTTGTTATCATACTTGAAAAAAGTTACGGTTTAACATTAGAAGCTAAATGACCAAAAATTTGTGACAAAAATCACATTAACTGTAGACGGTTATTATTTTTTGCATTTCTTCTTCACTTGTCCATTTTTGATCTGAAGTGGGCGAATTAAGAGGAATGTGGAATCTGCAGATTATGTGAATTTTAATTTTAGGCCGCTTAGTATTATTATAATGTTTGTCTTACTGCAAATGTTAATATTTCAAAAGTGCTTCAGTATAACTAAGACTTGATAAATTACCTTTCAACTACACTACTGTATCAGAATTTATTATCGAGCAAATGCGTTTTAATGCTCGTGACTTCTACTGCCTAGTTAACAGACGAATATTAAGATTTAAAACATCCATACACTGTGTAATATACGATAGCGTTATACTTAGCTGTTACGATCAGGAGCATTAGATCAGGTAAACTTATATTTTAGTTTTTATAGCACTAAGTGGCGTTGGAACACCTTCAAAACAACCAGGTAGTTTAAGTCACGTTTCTCTTATCCTTTTATGAACTTAACTTCCAATCAAAGATAAGTAAAATATCGTTTCAGATCCATATCTTGTCAGTCACAAGTTACTGACCAAGAAGCGTGACATTAAATTTTACAACTTTTCAGTTGGGTTGAATTTGATGACAACCAAAGATATATCTGTTTGTTTGTTTTGAATTTCGCGCAAAGCTACGCGAGGACTATCTGCGCTAGCCGTCTCTAATTTAGCGGTGTAAGACTAGAGGGAAGGCAGCTAGTCATCACCACCCACCGCCAACTCTTGGGCTACTCTTTTACCAACGAATAATGGGATTGACCGTCACATTATAATGCCCCATGGCTGAAAAGGCGAGGATTTTTGGTGGGACGGGGATTCGAATCCGCGACCCACAGACTGCGAGTCGCGATCCCTAACCACCTGGCCATGCCGGTCAAAAATATCTGAAATGTCGTTTAAATGTTATAAAAGAAATTACTAAAGTAATGTAAAATGTGAAACAATGAGTATTTTAAATTCTAACCAAAATATTCAAGTGACTGACACCTCATTACCAATGTTTTTTTCTGAAAGTTGTATTAATTAATCTTTATCGGATTTCACTTTTGATATGTGTAAAAAATAGTACTTTAGATCCAACTTTTGTCTGCCACAAGTCACAACCTATCAGGACTCATCAGCTGAGATAGACATGTAACATATAAAAATGTATTTGAAAGGTTACTTATATTTAAGATATGGATATCATATATACACATGAAATATTTCAATGAGTAATCATACCGTCTGTATTGAAATATTTTTACAAGTAACCATACTGTCTGCACATGAAATAATCCGACAAGTAATCATACTGTCTATACATGAAATAATCCGACAAGCATTGATACCATCTGTACATGAAATAATTGAACAAGTAATCATACCGTCTGTAAATGAAATAATTCGACAAGTAATCATACCGTCTGTATATGAAATAATTCGACAAGTAATCATACTGTCTGTATTGAAATATTTTTACAAGTAACCATACCGTCTGTACATGAAATAATCCGACAAGTAATCATACTGTCTGTACATGAAATAATTGGACAAGTAATCATACCGTCTGTACATGAAATAATCCGACAAGCATTGATACCGTCTGTACATGAAATAATTGGACAAGTAATCATACCGTCTGTACATGAAATAATCCGACAAGTAATCATACCGTCTGTAGTGAAATATTTTTACAAGTAATCATATCGTCTGTACATGAAATAATCCGACAAGTAATCATACTGTCTGTATTGAAATATTTTTACAAGTAACCATATCGTCTGTACATGAAATAATCCGACAAGTAATCATACTGTCTGTACATTAATTAATTCGACAAGTAATCATACTTTTATGTACATTAATTAATTCGACAAGCACTGATACCGCCTGTATATGAAATAGTTCGACAAGTAATCATACAGTATGCATAACATAATATATCACACAAAACTCTATTATTCCTGAATGAAATTATTTTTCTGACATCTCTCCTCACATGGATTACGGACTTCAGTCATAAGACTTCTAAATCTACAAGCATTTTTATTTGTATTTACGGCAAAGCTATTAAGGCTATCTTTCGCCTTTCCAAATGCTGAGCTACTGATCAAAGAGAAAGCAACCATTCAGTAGAACTATACTATCCACCATTTACACTGAAAGATTAAATGTCATCTTTATAATGTACCCACAGGTTAAACTGCCATAGGATCAACTCGTGCCCTGGAAAATAAAATGCACTGAAAAAAACAAACAGATACAAAACTAGTTAAAAACAAATAAATTAAATAGTTATGTCTTGTTATTGTAAAAACAGTTAGTTATCTAACGTGATAGACTAGAGAGACGTCAGCTAGCCAACACTACCAACCGCCATCTCATAGGCTACTCTAATTGAGTTCTGAGATTTTAATGTCACTCATTTGACGCCCTCACAGCTTTAAAGTGCGAGGTGTAACTATCTTCGTTTTGATTTTCGCTATAACTCAGTGTAAACCACAAAACCTGGGATCAAAAGTCGAGTACGGTAGCTACTGCGCCTTCCTTGGCTTTTACATATAACTGCCCTCAGCGAAACAAACAATAGTAATTTTCAATATTGGTATGTAAGCGTAAAAGACACTACATTATATTAAAACGATTTTGAATATGGGAATCATCAAGTCACCAATAGCCACAGCTGATGTAAAGATGTGGTGGAGCAACATGTTTCACAGCTACATTTTGACATTGTTTGGCATTTTGTAGGTCGTGTGACGTCATTCAAAACTGATTCCTTTTTGGAAGAGTATCTAACAGCCCTTTTCACGCAAAAATATTTAGATCATTAAGGACGTGTTCTGATCGGGGATATTCATTTTTTAAATGGCGTTGGAAGACTAAGGAATATGGATCAACTTTAGGACTTAGAAATATCTAAAATATACCTGCAACAAGTCGTTTCCCAGTCGTGTGTTAAGATTAGTACATTGTTTCGTAAGAAATGTTAATCGGCGAACACAAAGGTCTGTAGCAAAATCAGTCAACGTGCCCCAAACCAAAGTACACAGAAGTAAACAGAATCAAGAATCTCCGTTTGAAAACGAGGCCAACAGAGATTGAGTTCACCAAGATAAAGTTTCCAGTCATACCTCCTGTTTAACCATCACATATTTCAAACATCTGAATAAAGATTCATAGGAAGACATGCCGTTCACGACGCAAGACACAGCATCTATAGATTTCTGTGTAACTGGATTGTTGAAAAGGGTTTTGAGGAACAGTCATCCTCGTACACTAGATGGCGTAGGGAAAGAAGGAACTGGTTTTGTTTGTTCTGAATTTAGCGTAAAGCTACACGAGGGCTATCTGCGCTAGCCGTCCCTAATTTAGCAGTGTAATACTAGAGGGAAGGCAGCTAGTCATTACCACCCACCGCCAACTCTTGGGCTACTGTCACATTATATCGCCCCCACGGCTGTTTGGTGGAACGGGGATTCGAACCCGCGACCCGTAGGTTGCGAGTCGACCACCCTAACCACCCGACCATGCCGGGCCAAGAAGAAACTAAATGTATACTTTTGATATGATAGGATAAAGACGGAGCCTTTTCCTGTGGAAACTACGCTACAGGTCAGGAGGTTCGGCCGTAAGATAGTGCATGACCAGACGTGGCGACGTAGACTTTAACATAACAACGTACTTAAATCCTGTATTTATTAAACATATGCAACATTTAAAATACTAAAAGTGATTGCATCTTGAATTTTTGGGGCGTTCTAGATAATAAATTATTAAGATTTTATTACAATTATAGAAGTTTGCAAAAGAAAAAAAAATTCTCCAGACTTGCTCACACAACGTTTTAAGTAATGTCAGAACTTCAAAATTATCCATCTTACGCAAAAGTATTAATTATATTTAAAAAGGGGAAAAACAATTTTTAACATAAGTTATTTTCTAAATGAATTTAACCGCAAAAATCCCAAGGTATTCAGGTATATCTACCTGAAGAAGCATGTACCTTTAAAATAAATAATCAGTAAAAACAAAGTTGAAAAAGCTGTGGAGTTCCTGAGGGAACAAATTATTTTCACAACATCTGTATGCCATCTGTGAAATTGTTCTTCAAATGGATCTATCAGACAAACAAAAGGAAAAAAAAACAACGTATAACACAAAGTGCAATTTTACTTTTATCTAATATTTCTATATGGAAAGGAACACTAGGTTTGTCTTTTCTACCTATAAAAACAAAATGGCATATATATGTTTGTGTGAGTGTGAAAGTTGAGTGAATCCAAGAATATGCTATAAACTAAAATGATAATGGAGTATCCTATAACAGATAGTATTGTTTCTTACATTCACAAGTAAACTCGTGCAAATCACAAGTGTGCACCATGATCTTCTCTGTTCAAGATAATAATGGTTTGATAATATGCAATCGAAATTTCTTTCTTACATTTTACCTTAAAAATTAGGGTACCATAAATATATTTATAGACGTAATTGAGGTTCAGTTATCTTTTTAAATTACTGATCAAATTAAGATGGCTAATTAAAAGCATTTTGCCTTGATAAGTAGTCTGTTAACAGACAAGTGAGATTACCTTGATACTTGAATAAGGAAACACATTATGCTGATATAATACTAGGTAGACAAACAACGATTTATAAGGATAAAGAAGAGTTTTATTATGGTAAAACATACTACATGCTCTGTCGAAACATGTAGTATGTTCCATCATCAATAAAACTCTTTCTTATTATTAATTGAAATTACCATACATATTGTCTTTTATTTACAATCATTACTTTTGCATACATTTATTGAAATAGACTTGTTTTCAGCTAATAAAGAAACTACATGTTAATTCTCACAAAGAAAAATAGTCGATCAACATGATCAAGTTTAGTTTTCTCTCTAAAGGCTTTCTGTCTGAGACTGACGACTTGGGGATAGTGTTAGTTTACAGTGAAAGCTAGTAACAAACAATCTATATAGTATATGTTAATCCAGCCAGGCTAAGAAGCTGAGGTATTAAACTAAAAGAACAGTTGGTAGTTGCACACGCTTCTTAGTCGAAACCATTTTCGGGCCAGCGGAGAATGATGTGATTAAAATTGTTATTAGACTTAGGAGGATTTGATATCTCATCTATTATATAATACACAACATGTTGTGCGGAAGAGGTTCAGAAGTGTCACAAAATGCTGGGAGATTATACACATATGAAAATATTCTAGTGTTATGGATGTAACATGGATTCGTCATAAATGTGAAATGTGTTTACAAATAAATTAAAGAAAGCAGGTTTTAGAAACACATACATATATATATATTTAGATTGATATTTCACAAATTAAACTGCAGAGTTCGATCCATTTCTCATAATTTAAGAAAATTGAATAATTCTAACAAATTATTAATCATCACTGAGAATCATTATTCAGTGAAAATCGATATAGCATTGCACAAACAATATATTTATATGCAAATGACTTAAACATCCAATTGGTTAATAACCATATAAAGTAATTTATAGATCACAATATTCCTGTCAATGTTGTCTGTGATAATATTACTATGTCATTTTATTTCTCAAAGAAAGGACAAATGTTTACAGTTAGTTGTCATTCATGTAGAAATTCAGCTGTATTGCGTATTCACAGTTTTATTCTTGATGGTTTAGTGCTGAGCTTTCCAAACACACTGATAACTTTAAAAAATGTAGAGTTGTTGGTTGAATTTCGCGTAAAGCTACTCAAGGACACCATTCACCGCCAACTGGTGGATTACTCTAATCTAATAGTGTGATTTGACTGACACTCTTATTATAACGCACCCACGACTCCAAAGTTTAGAGAGTGGTTTAGTTTTGGAGGTTACTGTGCAAGAACCGCGGAACCTTCTCTCCATAATTGAAAAGGCTAACCACTGGGCCGCGGTCGATCCAGCTGTTGAGTTACTCAAGAATGTTTGAGCATTGCACAACTGTAAGGTTACTCAGCAAAGTTTGAATATTACTCAACTGTAAAGTTGCGCAACCATCTTTCAACATTACACAACTGTATAATTGCAACAACAATTAGGATGGTGTAAACGTCTATTAGAAGATGACGAATCATGATATAATTAATTATATTTGTCATAAGACATTATGTTTGGCCTATTATATTTTTAACACGACATTCCTAATATAGTCCCTTGCGGATTTTCAAAAATTAGAAGAATGTATCCTAGCCGGCCTGAAGAGCTCTGGATTGAGTGAAGCTCGTCGCCCTTCGAAAATTGATATGACGAATATAGTGTGGTTGAAGTACTATTATTATACATTCTTCTAATGCTTCAAAATCTGTGAGGGACTAGATTAAGAGTGTAATGTTAAAGATATAATAGGCCTAACATAATGTCTTATGAAAAGTATAATTAACTGTAGATTTGCTCAACAATACTTAAACATTCAACAATCTTTGAATTATGCGCAACTATAAATTTACTGAACAGCGTTTGAATATCGCCAATCAATAATGTTACTTAACAATATTTAAAGAATGTACGCCTATAGTTTTGCTCTAATATGTTTAAACAATGCACAATTTTAGTTGTTCACCAATGTTTAAACAATGCGCGATTATAGTTACTCAACTTTATGGTGGTGAAAAATTCATTGTTGAATTTGAACAATGACAACTTTAGAGTTGCTCAACAATGCTTAATAATTGTACAAGTGTACAATTACTCAACAATCCTTGAATATCGTACAAATGTATAGTTACTTTAATAGTCCTCTAGGCAAATAGTTTCCCCTTGATATGAAACCTATTAGAGCCCACAGATGGGAGTCACTCGCAAATATTCGTGACTCCACACAACTTACATTGCACTTTTTCATAGGTGTTATGAAGCTGGTTTACTAATCACTACTTAAGGTACCTGATAATCGTCACAATATTGTTATTTCCCCTTACAACTAATTGGTGGTTTTAATTACGATGCTGACTCTATATACTTACTTTATTTGTACAGAGTATATATGTTTATTCAATGTTTATCAGTTTCCTATAAAGAATCAAAAAGGTTGCGTCAGTCATCCGAATGAGATATTTATACATGATAAACAGTACTCCACAAGTGATATGTGATTAAGTGGTCTCTGTTTTCATGTGTCCAATATTATTTTTTCGTAAAACAAAAGAAATGTTCATGTGTTAAAATCGCAATAGGCGTATTGGCAATTTGCGAATATTTTTTACTTTACTTACAATAAAAACTAATTAAGTGCACTTAAATAAAACCTTCTTCTAAAAATGATTTTGTGAGTAATTCATTGTGATAAAAGAAGATGTACTTACGCGCTTGGATGCATATTTATGGTACCACTTAAGCCGCAATAAATGATTTAGTGGTTTAAAGAAACAAGTGCTATATACATTTAAAAATAAACTTTCAACTTCTGTGTTTGTTTGTTTGAAAATTATTTCACCGTATTTGTTAATCTATTGTAACACTTTATTATAAATTAGAAAACGATAAGCCTTAGATAAAAATAAATTCCAAAAATTAGCGAAATGAAATCTTTAATATTTCACAAAAATACAGAAAGAAATGATGCACATGTCTTAGTTAATGTCTTATATTTTTCATGTTTCTTTTCAAAATTGAATAATGGATTGAAGTGGTACACAAATTTAAAAGTGTTTGTTTACAGGCATGTTTCAAATATTTATGCAAACGCCCTTCAAGTTTTCTCTTACCATTTACTTTTTATCACAAGAAAGAGTTATCTAATGTTGTTGATGATACACCCACTCACCATGAAAATAAAGAATCTAACGTAACATGATTTTAACTTTGTCACACTTTTAAATTCAGTAATCATGTCTGAATATTCCGCTTATCATTCAGTTCATTTATGCGCGCGTTATAAAAATGGCAGTTAAATCCATTATTCGGCTGAAAGAACCAGAAAAAAGTCTTTGAGGCGGTGGGTGCTAAGGGCTGCTGCCTTTGCTTTTGTTAATACTTCAAAATTAGAAGTGATAGATTAGAGAGAAGGCACTTAGTCAACACCACTCACCACCAATTTGAGGATTACTGTAATCGAATAATGTGATTTGACTGACACTCTTATTATAACACAATTTTAGGGGCCTCTGACATGCTGTTAACTACCTAGGACACATACAGACGATCATTAACTAACCTTACATTGAAGAATCTCTTCATCCTGGCCCGGCATGGCCAGGTGACTAGCGCACTCGACTCGCAATCTGAGCGTCGCGGGTTCGAATCCCCTCCTACCAAACATGCTCGCCCTTTCAGCCGTGGGGGCGTTATAATGTTTCGGACAATCCCCTATTCGTTGGACTAAAGGAGTAGCCCAAGAGTTGGCGGTCGGTAGTGATGACTAGCTGCCTTCCCTCAAGTCTTTCACTGCTAATTAAGAATGGCTAGCGCAAATAGTCCTCGTATAGCTTTGCGCGAAATTTAAAACAAACAAACAAACTCTTCATCCTAATTTGTTTGTTTGTTCGTAATTATGCCCAAAGCTACACAATGGGCTATCTGTGCTCTGCCCACCACGGGTATCGAATAACCCGGTTTCTAGCAGGCATACCGCTGTGCTACTGAAGGCTCATCCTAATTACGATGTTTTGAATATATTCTATAGATTCATGGTTTCTAACTCGTTGTTGTTTATTATTAAAATACGTAACTATATCTTTTCATAAATGTCATGCTAGAAACTGTTTTAATTCTACATTTCCAAATTTGCTTTTTATTTTCAAGTTATATTTTATAATAAATATTAACACCCAAACATACCCATGACTATGATTAATGGTAATGCACATAGTGATTGCATGTATGAAAGCTCTTAAATAAAACTTAGAATAAATGTTAATATAAGAGTTATACTTCTAGTGAATATCCTACAGACTGTTTCAATTTTAGTTTGAAGTGTTAAAATGAAATTCCTAAGTTGGGTTTATGTACACCCTACAAAGTAAATACGTAAGACTGAACAATTTGAAGCGTTTAAAGGAAATTTATAATGTATTATACATTTGCTCAACATTATTAAACCAAGTTTTTGTTGACCTAACAAAGTAAATATGTACACATTTCTATAATTATCTCTTGTTTCTTGTATATTCTGATCAACTTAATTGTTTCTACCTCATTAACCTATTGAAACAAATTAATTCCAGGGAATAAAACACAGCTGAAACAGCCTATTCAGCTAAATTAGCTTAGTATGTCATTTAATGTATTTCTGGTTAAAAATAGTTTATTGAAGTCTAATTTTTAACAGTCTTTAGAAATATATAGAATTAGTTTAGAGAAAAATAGTTAGTTTAAGTAAGTGTACTTGTATCGAATGATGCTTGATGTGTCTTTATTTTACTTTCAAATATAACAAGTAGATATGACGTTGGTGTATTCGTCATTTTCCATAGAAGTTGCTTTTATTGCATTCTTTATGACAGAAATATTAGTGGATTTTTTTATTTCATTGTGTTATGTTTAATATATTATGTCATGATATATATATACTACTTATATACATTGACAAATTATGTTAAATGAACGTAAGTACTCATATTTCTCCATTTTCGAATAACATTCGTGAAAGTTTAAACAAATTATTATTTCTTTCTTGTTTACTCATTAATTGAAAACTGTAAGAATGTTTTTGAGGGATCTCGAATTGAGGTGCTTCGTTTTAACGTGAACGTATTCAACATGTTATTACCTGTTTTACGTAATTATTTTGTAATATAATTTTAAATTATTACAAAATAGTGAATTTGATTAGGCCGGCTCGTGAATTCTCCATATATATCCTCTAAGAATGAAACATTGTAATACATTTTAAAGAGAAAACTAATAAACAGAGATGATTTAGTACGGTACTAATTGAGAGTTGTTTTTTTTTTCTTCATTAATTACCTACATAAGTACATATATATATGCTACAACCACCAATTACCAAACATTAGATTAAATTAATAGGAATGAACTATCGAACTTAAAATTCGATTTAAACTTAGAGCAATATTTTTAGCTTTTGCAGAGAGTTTGCAATTAATTTGATGAAGTATAGAATGTTTTCTATAAGGCATGACATAGTATAAATTGGATATAATTCCAAGTTGAAGCTTTAACGTTGTAGAGAATAAAGACGAAAATAAGCTGAATGTAAAATTACTATTTTATTTGTCTTATCAAAGTGAAAAATTTCAGTTAACAGATTGAACACAAATGTTAATTGATATAAACTACGTAAACAAATTTGTATTGAATATTAACGTTGACACAGACTGACTGTAATTACGAAAGTGTGAAAAACTGTAATGAAAGTCCCGAATCGAAAAACAAAAAAGTCTAGGTAGTTATTTACTAAAAGTTGTTCACAAAAACCTTTGGTGAGCCCACGATCACAAGATATGGTAATACTCAATAAACATTAACATCATTATTCTGATAAACCTTTATTCAATTTTTATCCATTTTACTGAATAATGTAATACAAATATTTAACTGTATTCATAGCTAGTTAAAATCTATACGAATTTTAGATATTAGTTATTATTAATATGAACTTAATAATCTCTAATGATTAAGAATATTAATTTCTGCTCCATTCCCACTAATGTTAACTGCACTTTCAGATATTCGATGATCAACAACGATATAGCATGGTATATATTTAAATTGACAAAGAAAAAGAAAAATCCTGTGAGCTTTTCATATCAGATTACAACCAACAAACGCACATCCGTGATTTAGGGGATGTAAAAATCCAGACTTCACTTGTCATTGTAGTTTTCGTTATGTTATAATATATTTCTTCTATCGTTTTTCGAGCTTCAACATGCCAGTTAGGTAAAGCGAAGATGTGGTGTTAGGACCCTAATTGCGTTCTGATTGAAAAACATACGTTGTTTGAAACTGGGGTCCACAGATGGTTCGTGAGAACACACGCACACAAAAAAAGGTAGAAGTCGCTGACTACTAGACCAGATCTAAATGAGGAAGAAGCATTTTACATCGAAATTTATCAATGACATACTTACGGTAAGGTTGCGTTTATTGGATATCAACGTTGTTATAGTTTCTTGTATACGGAAACACATTATGTTCATTCAACAGTAACTTGACCAACAACGATTTATAACCATAATAAAAGTTATTTTACCTAGAGAACATAATATAGGTTTTAACAGAACACCTTATGTTCTCAACACGAAATAATTTTCTTTTTGCTTATAAATTGTTGTTCTGGTTGTGAGACTATATGACATTTACGTATTATTACTAACTTATTACTACTCTTATTATTTACTAGATATAAATTGTTGTTTGTCAATTTACTATTGTTGTTCTTGTTATGAGCCTATATAACAACTACTAATTTGTTACTACTTTTAGTATTTATTTGATTTGATTTGACTTGGTAAGAATTTTAATCTGAATCATCCGAATCATAAAAGATTCAGGGACAAATGTCACCAGGGGTGTTAAGGAAAGGAACAAACGACACCAGGGGTGTTAAGGAAGTTTGTTCTCTTCATCCCACATTAAATTAATAGGTATAAATTGCTAATTGGTTTATATCCTACATTATGGTTGCTAACCTGAGCCATGACCAATGGAAATAGAAAAAGCAGGATTGAATCCTGGCTCTTGCCACCATCCATCGTACTTTCAGAACTGCCCTGAAGACGGCAGCAGATTAGCAGCCCAAACGTAGGATATGAAATAATTAATACTTGATATATCTGATAAATGATAAAACAAATAGTAACTAGGCTTAGGTAGTCGAAGAGGCTTGTAGCCATGACAACGATTCTAACTATATTCAATACAAGACAATTATGGTGGAGACTAGCTTTATCTTGTTAGCGTATAACATCCTCTAGGACAAGATAGATATTGACTTATTAATAGAATAAGCTGTAGTTTACTCACATCCTTTCTTTAACACCTTTCTTTAACACTAACCAGTGCTGCACGTAAATGAGACTTTATATGATTTCTCTGTACAGTTGAACTTATATCAAAAGAGACGTTTATTTATTTATACTTCTTCAATTTACGGCTTCTCTTAAGGATTCATCACACTTCATAATTATTATTTGCACATACTAATGTAGATATGAGCTGTGGCTTTCCTAATCCCCATCCTACAAAATATGCTCGCCTTTTCAGCCGTGGGGGTGTTATAAGTAACGGTCAATCCTACTATTCGTTGGTAAAAAAGTATCCTAAGAGTTGGTGGTGATGACTAGTTGCCTTCCCTCTAGTCTTTCACTGGTAAATTAGGGACGGCTAGCGCAAACAGCCCTCGTGTAACTTGGCGCGAAATTCCAAACAAACCAAGACCACTTTATTTTATAAATCAATTCACGAATCTTACTACAATCATTTCTAGAAGAGTCTATCCTTTTAACTTAAAGATTTAAAACTAACACAAAATAGAAATTCACAAAGCAAAAAAACTGTCTCTTCTTACCAATTCAAGTGAATGATTTTTCTTAGAATTTAAAATGATACTTTTTGTAAGCGTTAATGCAAAAGTTTTGTTAAACATTCCGTTTACTTGAGCTGGGTTGACTTGTATGTTGTGATATCAAATCGTTGATAAACGGTGTATCTCATTACACAGAGATTTTCTAGTTTGTAATTTTTGCAGACCGACGAGAGGATGATTATAAGTGTTTTTATATTTATGTTAAGTGTTTATGTTACACTTCAGTAAACTATATAAGTAGTTATGCCACCGTTGATTCATTTGGATTTGTACTTTCGCCCGTCTTTCAGTTGATAGTTTACTGGTATCAGCTGAAAGACGGGCGAAAGCACTAACCACACCTGGTGTACCAGTATTCTATCAGCTGAAGGACGGGCGAAAGCACTAACCACACTTGGTCTACAATACTTGCAGACAAGATGTGGTTATAAGCTTTCGCCCGTCTTTCAGCTGATACAAAACTTGTAGACCAGGTGTGGTCAGTGCTTTCGCCTTTCTTTCAGTTGATATAGTACTGGCAGACCAGGTGTGATTATATGCTTTCGCCTTTCTTTCAGCTGATACAGTACTTGTAGACCAGGTGTTAGTTTAGTGTGGTTAGTGCTTTTACTCGTCTTTCAGCTGATAGGATACTGGTAGACAAGATATGATCATTTCACAGATATGGCTTCCTAGGTACATAACATTTGTACAAATCTTCACTCAATGCGGCGGTGATTTTGTTGTAGGCTTGACAGATTACAACGCTAAAACTTGGAGTTCGATGTCTGCGTACGAACAACATAAATTGTCCATTGTGCAAATTTGAGATAAAGATTTTTTTTGTCAAAGATTAAGGGTACGGACGTGGCTAGTTGTTAGCTTGCTCGATTGCGCATCAGAAGGTCCAAGGTTTGAGACGAGATATGCCGAAGAACATGTACTCTCACCCCTGTGGTGATTATAACTTTGACAGTTAAACCCAACATTCGGTTAAGGAGAAAGTCGTAGGTGATGGATGTTGACGATTGGTTCTTCTGCATCTGTACAGTTGTTCTAAATCAGGGATGTCTATGCCTAAATTTTATGTGTCCCTGCACTGGCCTTTTAGCCTATTAGTCACATAGGGTGCCATTCAGGTTACAAATATTAGGACTTTAGAGATTACCTTCGGTACTGAATAATACAACTTCAAATTAAACAAGAGAGAGGTGATAAAAAGAACGCGGAAAACGACAAAGCAAATGTTTGAAAAAACTATACGTGACATTAAAAATTCTCTATACATGTGTTGTTTGTTTGTATTATTTACAAGGCCCAACAATGGGATATCTCTGACATGTATTTAAAATCATACCTTGATTCCTGCTCAGTAAACGTTTGTACTAAGAAAGAAAAAAAACATACATGTGAAATTCTTATATAACAATAATATTTTCCCAAGTGTTGTTTAAGAAGTTACAAATAAATATCAAACAGAAAACGATTCCCAGACTGCACGTTTAACGGCAAAACTTTTTAAACGTAGTAAACTGGATTGAAAAGTGTTAAGATGTTGTAATGTTTGTAAAACGAAATTTATAAAGTACAGAAAACTTGAGCACTTAGCACTTATATTTTTAAAACTCGGTGTTGTAAAACTGTCCCTGAGGAATGTTAAACGACTAGGTAATTCGTCATAAGCTTTCTTCTGTGGGTTTACTAGAGCTTAATCAAATAACCATTCGTTTTTTTTTCAGTCCAGGAGTAACACGTTTTATGGGCATTATTAGAAAAACAAAAATAAATATTATATAAATTCCTGGAAATAATTGAATAGGAAGATAAGTTTTTCGATTCAAAGGGAAACGTTGTTTGACAACATAGCATATGTAAAAAATATTAATAATATTGAAAAGTAAGAATAATTAACGGCATTGATATTTCAATTCAAATAATTATTGCTTACCATAACCTGAATCATATCTCTAAATAGAAACTCAAGCTCAAATTGTCGAAATATAAATTTTGTGACTAAAGAAATTAAACCACAGATGAACATATTGGTTTGTGTCACGACTTCATACCACAAACAAACAAATCTGGTTGTGTGATGGGTGCATTTAGTTGAAAATTCATCTGCATAATCACACTTCATACGAAAAATGAACTAATAAGCAGATCTGTTTTTATCTTGACTTAATATCAAAACAAAAAATATATTTGTATCAGAATTTAACTTCATGAACAAACAGGTCCTTTTGCATCATGACTTAACACAACAAACAAATAGATTTGTTTGTATAATGACTCCATATTACGAACATATAGATTTATTTGTTTCATAGCATACCACAGTTAAATGTATGTACTTGTCTCATGACTATTCTATAGTTTGAAACATCTGTAGCTAACACACTGGCGTCTTCGGATTCTACAATAAATCAGCAACAATTAGGATTAGTTTAATTTAGAATTATCTATTCAAAAAACGCTAATGACCATTAACGACTTCAGTAACTATAGTTAAAATTTAAATTAAGCCTCTTTTTTTATTGATCTTTCTTACACGCTTCTATCATTAACTATACCTTTAAATCACGACAGTATGGGTTTGATATACAAGTCCAATCAAACAGTTCTAATTGTGTTGTACGCTTGTGTTTCAATGATTCTTAATTAATGTGCAAAATATTTTTGTTTCGAAACATTTGGTAAATATAACAATATTTTCTGAAGACAGTTGCAGTTGCATGTCAAAGTTTATAGATTCAATGTTGTGATTTTACTTCATGTAGAATTAATAAGTTAACGTCACGGTAAATGAAGGGCAGAAAAAAAAATCCTAAATATTACTGAGGCATTTTTAGCTTTTCATAAGTTAACGTCACGGTAAATGAAGGGCAGAAAAAAATCCTAAATATTACTGTGGCATTTTTAGCTTTTCATAGAGTTACAAGGTTTGTTTTATTAGCAGTCGTAGCAATGATTTGAGAAGGAACCCATTAGCTAGAAGTAAAAATGCTATAACATAAAGCAGGAATTTGTGGCTAGGTAATAAAAAATAATCAATACAAATCAGTCTTCTGTTAAGTTTTTTATTTTTTCTATAAAATCTATGTTTATCTTCTGTGTTAGAAACTTTTCCTGCAAAAGAAAGTCAAAGAATAACTAAAAACATATATATTGAACAAAAACATGTTATAGCTCTTAACCTTCTTGCTTTTATTATGGTACTTTAGAGTGCGATTAGATGTTATACCTTAAACTTATGAAACTCCTTTAGTCTCTTAGAGGTGATTCCGAACTACCGAATAAGGAATTTCAACAAGTCTTTTTTGTTGATTACCTGCATTTACTAAAAACTCGAAAGCTACTCTGGTATCACCCAGAGCCCTCATGCATAAAACAGAAACCTGGTGTCGTAAAAGAACGAATTGATTGAGATCTTTTGTAGATTGCTCGTTTTAACATCTAAAGATAATAATTATTTCAAGCAAGCATCATCATTGACTGAATGACGTCTGTTCTAAGCGGATAGAGTGCCTTTTCAGAAAATTCAATTCAGTGCTAATTCTATGAACCAATAAATTTAACAATTTCAATAATTTCACAAGTTAGGAACTCCAAAGCATGTATTTTTTATTACTAAAAGTATTCTGATGCTTACAGTGTTTATTTTGTATCACTGAGGTTATTTATAAATAAAGTAATACCCAATATGGGAGCAGCTTTGCACTTGGAACTCAGTCGGTTGATTGCAAATTCGAGGTTTGATCTCCATGTGCCGTTGTGTTTTTGAGCAAGACACTTTACCATAATTGATACAGTTTACCCAGTAGTATGATGGATATCAGCTGTTAACTGAGTGATTAACCCGCAATGGACTAACAGAAGGAATGTGGCACTATTCTCATCTACTTGTGCCAATGAAGCCGAAGTACAGCGCCATTTTGTCCTTTTGAATATCCAATATATAACTATATTTTGGACAGTATTGAATAACTCACATTTTTTCCATGTTAAGTATTTGCTGTAAACATAGAAAAGTTTTAACTCGTGTTTAAAGCCACGTTATTTATTCAAATTTACATCTTTACAATAATAGTCCTAATAAAACAATGCGTTCAAAAGAGAATAGCAGCTTCAGGCTCTTTTTATCATCACGTTTACTTCAAATTAATGATAGGAAATCTGCCAAAACAATCATTTGAAGCTTTTAAACGGCATAAAATGATTTTAGTTAAATTGGTATATATATATAGATATATTTACAACTTGTTCACAACAACATCAAGAAGTTTCTTTTTTTCATGTTCTTCAATTCGAATAATGCATCTCGCAGGTTCTTAACTATGAAGGAAAAAAGAGAAAAATCTTTTCAATCAATATTCTTATTGTTAACTAAATAAAGTCAGTATTGTCATTTTAAAGCAAACAAGTTTTAATGTTTTTGAAGGAGATTTAAAATTGCTCAATAATTTTGAAGGATGTACAATATCTGTGATCTATTTTAAAAGTTGATAATTGATAATCATATTGTTGTCAAAACAACCACAATTTCTTATTTTAAACCAAATACTATTATTTTAAGACCATCACATATTTTAATTATATTAGAATATTTACAGCAAAACCTTGTGATTACTGTATCAATTTATGATACCAAACGTATATGAAATAAGAAAAACGTTCAACAGTTATAAAAATATCAGATAAATATGATGATGTCATTAAAACGTTAGAGCTACAAAATCGAAAAATTCTTAATAAGTCAATATAGAATTGCTCGATTATGGATCACTTTTATAATTCAAAACAAAGTATAATGAAAAAAAAATAGAATATCAATAATAATTCCTTCCACCTCAATCCACCTATAGTTTTAAAATCCAATTTTACAGAGATTGAGTACGTTATATTAAGATTGTTTTGGAGCCTCACTGCGTCGTTACAGTTCATGTCCCCACGTCGTTCATGCTGAACATGACAGCCGTGTCTCTTGATAATAGTACTGCGGCGTAGTTTTCACTTAAAAAATCCCGTCGCAAAGCTGTCAAACCAAAGCAAATCATCACTCCCTGCACGCTTTCCATGTGCCTTCTAGTGCACAGGGAAGACTGTTTCTCCGGGCCCGTTTCAACAGTCTGATTATATACAGAATCCATTGGTGCTGTGTCTTGCGACTTGACCAGCACATCTTTGCATGGAATAGCATAAATACTCGTTTACTTCTACAATTGCTTTAGATATGTGACAGTTGAAGTGATATATCGTGGAAGAAACTTGTGTGCACATTATTTGTGCCTCTTTCTGATTATTTTGATTAGTGTTGCATGAAACACGAGGACGGTTTTTGCCACTAACATTTGTGCTTATGTGTTCTCAGCTCTTACAAAACGATGCGCTTGGCTTTCTACAGCTGAGGTACGGTTTGTTGCAGGTCTCTTTTTTTTTGGACAATCTTGCTGCCTCAGGTTGATCTATATTTCTTTGTTTTCCAATAGCATTCAGTATAAGGAACATCCCTGTCTTAGAAATTCTAAATCTTCAATCTGAGCCCATCTTTATAATCTGAGTGTATGATTATTTTGCGTCGGAAATAACTGTTACATGCACTTCCAAAAAAGCAATAAATTTCTGGCATGCAAACAATGTCAGTATGTACTTCTGATACTTTCTGTTCCAATGCAACTTTATATTGGCTTTGGTTGTCACGTGGTTCGCTGATTTGTGTATTGAAAATAGAGTTAATACAACGTATCCAACATTTTATACAAGTAATTAACCTCGCTATGTGTTAAATAACTATCAGGGTATATTTCCTGAGCGTTTAGTCAAAATAAAATATGAATTACCTTATAAACATTAAGGTAGGTAGAGTCAACACAACTAGAAGGGTAACGATAATTATCGATATAATCCGCCAACGGAACGTATGGACACCACAACCCGTCAGATGTTCTAAGAAAATAGATAATGGAATTATTTGATGATACCACCATCCTGTGCACTGACTTAAACCCAGTTTAATAATGATACCATTACTCTGTGCACTCATTTAAACAGAATTTAATAATGATACCATTACTCTGTGCACTGATTTAAACCCAGTTTAATAATGATACCATTACTCTGTGCACTCATTTAAACAGAATTTAATAATGACACCATCACTCTGTGCACTGATTTAAACAGAATTTAGTAATGATACCATCATCCTGTGCACTGATTTAAACACAATTTAATAATGATACCATTACTCTGTGCACTCATTTAAACATAATTTAATAATGATACCATTACTCTGTGCACTCATTTAAACAGAATTTAATAATGATACCACCATTCTGTGCACTAATTTAAACACAATTTATTAATGATACCATCACTCTATGCACTAATTTAAACACAACTTATTAATGATATTATTGCTCTGTGCACTGATTTAAACACAATTTATTAATGATACCATCACTCTATGCACTAATTTAAACACAACTTATTAATGATATTATTGCTCTGTGCACTGATTTAAACACAATGTGATAATGATACTACCATCCTGTGCACGAAACACAATTTATTAATGATGCTATCGCCTTGTGCATTAGTTTAAACACGACTTAACAATGATGCAATTCTAAAGTACAGTATAATTCTTAAAATAATTAAGAATTATATATAAATATAATGATTTCAGTCAACACTAATTCCTTTAAATGAGTTTTGTTCGTAAAAAAAAAGAAGTACAATATACGAAGATGTATGAAATATTTCTATGAATATATAGACACTGCAAAACGTAAATGGAAAGAGATTATCTGGGAATGTTGTCAGTCGTATACTTAAAATATTCAATAATACTTGCCCGTACCAATAAAATTTACAGTAGCATAATGGGCTATGCTAATTTTCTGTAAACTTTATTTTTATTCTCAAAATGACCTTATGGAACAATAAGAAACCAGAAACTTTTGATAATCTTTGATTTGAGTTACTGTCATTAAACAGTATTGAAGATTATATGATTTCCATAAAGTATTGTAAAACATCAGCAGAGTCTAGTAAAAAAACTTAGATACTTGAATCTTTGAAGTATAACTTATTAAGTATATAAATAATTTAGAAACTGTTCTCATACTATCGAGAACAAATAGGATTAACCAAAGTTAGGCCTTTTTTTTTACTTTGTTTACCCTGCATTTTTATTTGCAAGTCTTTCCAGAAACTAAGTTTTCTTTATATTTTGAGTTAGTTAAGACATTATATATAAGTTACTAATATTGATTTTTTTATAAATTAGCCAATGTGTTATTATTTATAACGCGTCATTGAAAGTACTCACCATCCTAGTAAAATTGGCAATCCAGAACCAAATATGTTTGAAATAAAGTTTTACATACGGTGTGTGGTATAAATATTTTAACTTCATATGATTTAACTATTCTATAAATGTAAGATAAACTTTAACATAACAATAACTTATTTTCTTTATTATAAAATTTGCAATCTTCTTACCTGGATAATAATGTAATACTTTTTTCCTTCGAAATTCCGTATCTGGAATAAATACTACACATTCTATCTCCGAGGGACCGCCACTGGGCAATTCTTTGTCCATCAACTCTTTGTAAATTACAACACTATAGGTACCTTTACTGAAGATAGTGTTACTGTGTACTGGAATTGATTGAGCGTCTTTCAAATTTGGGTTATGTAAAAGTAGAGACACCTGGGGAAGTGGGAACATTTCTTCCACTCCACAAGTAAAGTTCGCCGATTCCTGATTTGTCTTGGTAAAATTGAATTCGAAACTTCTAGGAGGTGCTGTTTCAAAAAGATTAAAAGAAATAAATAGAAAATGATGATAACTTCAGACTAGATTAGATCTTAATAAAAAAAAAAGGTTCACTTTAAGTATATAATGATTCATTGAATATATTACTATAGCTCACCATGGATATTATGCAAAGTAATTTTCAGATGGGGACTTTTTGTTCCTCTCTTGCTCATAATTACATTGCAATGCAGAGCCGTCTTTAGCACATTATTAATTTAACACTGCTGTAGTATCACATGGAGATTATTCTGTGAAGAAGGTATAACGTAATTCTATTGTGAAAATCAGAGAGGAAAAATAAAATTAAAGTTTATTATAAAAAAATTCGTTTCATTTCAAAAATTATTTCTTCTTTATGCGAACAACAGGAAAAGCAAAGCAATTATTAAATATTTGAAAATATTGAATGTCGAACTGAAGAACTTGAATATATTACTTTGGACATTGGCACCGAGTATATTACGGAGTAAACTGGGAGATCATTGGAAAAAACATGTGAAAATAAAATTCACACTCAGAGCGAAAATTCGCCAATGAGCTGTAAATAATACTTTCCAAGTAAATATAAAAACTGTATGTGCTACGAGTAAGGATAGATATAATAATAACTATATGTGTGACGAACCGATACTCGTATACACTGTTGACCAATACCCAACTTTGTAATTTGTCTGTTTTTTTAAATGCTCCTCGTGCTTGGAACATTTAAATTTAGTTTGCTCTTTACAGAAATAGTGGTTTTCTGCTCTATGAGATAATATATTATTTATAACCAACAGATGGCAGTATACATTTCTATATGAGATGAATGGTCAATCATTGCTTTGTGTATGGAGTCTCATGAGACGTTTGTACATTGTGAGAACCTTTGTCCGCTATCAGGGTGACACGAAATGTGCCATCAGGAACATATTAACCAACGAGTACTATCTGACACGACAATAAAAATAAAACATTCATTTCCATAGTTTTGTAACATCACCCTACAAGTACTACTAGACACAACAATAAAAATATAACAGGAATGGGATGCCATGGTTACCCGTGACGTCACAGAAGATTATTCTATTAACTTTCCTGCCGTACACTTCTTACCCATTTCACAATACTCCTGAAGAACGTAGGTCTACCTTACGAAAAGGCTCGGGTTATCGTATTTGTTGTTGTAAACATATTCTGTTATGCGTAACAAATTGTCAATTTACAAAACGTGGAATATCAAGTAACAAAAATGTAAAAAAGTTTTAGAAGTATGCTTATCAAAATTTACAAACACTCTTCAAAGTCCAATCAAGTTAACTAACAACCCCAAAACATTTTATAACATGATGACTTTACTTTAAAATTAACTTTCAGGATTGCTAAAATATATTAGAAGCAAACGAAGAGAAGATACGTGTAGTAATGGTGCTACATTCATATTAATGCTTAAACGTACTACTTTCAATTTGTCACGTGTCACATATATGTCTGTCATTTTTAGGCATAATCAGTAATCCTTATTTAATGTGGCAACCCCAGTAATAGCTAATAAGCATTTAATCTTCCCTTCTTTTTATATCTTATGTTCGCCCGTTACGTCGAAATGCCGCTTTAAAAATCACACAGAACTTTTTATGAAATCCGTAAAGTTGTAGGAGATCTTAGTACAATATTTCGTATTAATTATTGAATATTTATAGATTAACACAGTTATTCCTTTCACCGTTTTTTGATTGATTTCTATTGATACTATACTTCATTTAAAATGTTAGCATTGCATTTGTAAGAACAGATCTTGTGGAATCACCAGCTGGTGCCATTTGACATATCGATTTATTTGCGTGTAAATAAAAAAACTAAATATATGAAACCGAAGAACACTGATACACTAATCTCTATACTCGAAAGCTCTATCCGTAGAGAACTGTGCAATATTTTCATTTGAACCTGCTGATAACTTATTACGTAAACTGTGTATTGATATTTTTTTCAAACAGTTATAATCTTCCTAGAAAATTAGCTTTTCCATTTTATGAATAAATGCTATGTAATAATTTTTTTACACATTCTAATTTTCACATGTCAGAGGATGTACTTTACCATTATGATCAGTGTAATATAAATAATATATAAGATAATTTTAATAAGCTCAGCTGTTCATAAAAGAACAGTCAACAACAAATAAAAAATAACATTATTAAAATATGTTGAAAAGCAAGAAAACTGAGATGAAACAAATTACAAAATCTGCTTCACTACATCATATTAAGACGAATCCCCTATTTATTTGACTCCAATGTAAGGTAGAGATAGAAGATTTTTATAATTATTTATTTCCATAATGTGTCTATTGTTCTTCCTATTAAATTTCTCTAATTTTATTAATTATTTTAAGATATACTGATATCACTCTTTTTTATTTCAAACATACATGATGGTGATATACTGTTTTGAAAGTGTTATATATTACTTTATTATCAATAAATTGTGATGTCTCTACCAGCTTGCATAGTAAGATCTCTTTCGAAACCAGTTGTTTTGAAATGTAATTTTAACGCAACTGAACCAAATTCTGTGCAGATGTAATTAGGACAGAAAATACTTGGATTATCTAATGAGCTCACCATAAATTGTCATCTGCCGTTCCTCCGAGTCTTCGCCAGCTAATGAGGCAACATTACACGTGTATTTGCCACTCAGATCCGTTGTTGGTCGCAGGATATTGAGTGCACGGTACCTGGTCAGGTTGGTGGACGGAGTAACTGTATAACTCATGTTGATTCGACCCTGAAGCCGGTAAGAGGGTTGGCGGAGGTTCAGTTCTGTGATCCACTGGTAAATTGGCTCCGGATCATCATTCAGAAACCACTTGACAACTATGTTTTTGTCCTCATTTGCGTAATTGTACTCACAGTCTAAGACAATTGACTCTTTTGTTCCATTTTCCAGTTCTTGGGGTATGGAAACTCCAGTTATTTCCAGACCAACTGCAACCGCTAAAATAATACATTTATTATTAGTGATAGTATCATCATATAGCCCGGTCGAAAGTTTTAATTGAGGTTCGATCTCCAGTCCTGGTTAATACGATTCTGAAAATCTATGTATTCTTGAGATGAAACAAGAATACTGATAACACACAGATGTTTACGTACAGTAATTCTCCCAGATCCCTGTATTTATTTGTGTACGCATTATTAAAAGGAGAAATTCTGGAAAATAAAAAAATAAAATAAATTATTTTAGGCAAGACTAGAGCAGGTCAATCTATTAGACCTTCGGTGTGGTCAAATACAACAATCGAAAGGGTTTGACCGCCTGAGTCTAAAAGTGAATTAGATCTCGTATCGGTTAAGAGATGACGGAGCTAGGAGCTAAAAGTTTGTACTTGAAAAACCCAGAGCCATTTTATGAGCCGTTATGCCGCGGCTAAAAATAAGAGTAAACCTAATGATGCCATTACTCTTTAATTTTTGCAGTTAAATTGAAATCAGAAACTTAACTTGGGTGAAACTTTTAAGAGATTGTTTTCAAACTACTCATAGATACTGAAATTGTTTTTAAATGTTGTACTGAAATATCAATTTTTTTGTGTACTACGATTACCTAGCTTTCAAAAATGACCATAAGGGACATTGTTTGGTATTTATCTGCTATTTATTCAATGAACACGTAAAAAAAAATTCTATCATCCGTTCAAAGAAACGCAAAGAAGATAAAATTAAAACACGGTGATATAAAATAAATTAGTCTTCCATTGAGCTACAGGTAAGCTAAATGAAACATTATCCTGTACAGTAATACTTTATGCGTACCTAAGTACAATTCTTATGATACTAGTATAATTTGTTAAGAATAATTTGAACAAGAAAATACGAAAACTAGCGAATCTCAAGAACACTTGTGAAGAAAGTGTTATGTCAAACAACACTTCTAAGCCACTGTAGAACAGTATAAATATACTCTATTAAAGCAGGTTATGACAGTAAGTGAGATAAAACATTGAGGAAGACACTTTATGTACCAGAAGAGTTTCCGGTGAATATGAAGGAAAGGCTTAGAACAATATACAGAAGAAATTCAAGAAGGGATTAGTTCAGTTTATCTTGGACAATTTTTCTCAGAAACTGTGAAGACGTTTATAATATCAAATTTAAATAAAACATCTATTCTAGTCTTGAAGTGATCAACATAGCTTTTCGTATTTAAGAGTAATGTCTAACTTATTACGGTTCGATTTTATGAATTTATTTCATATTTATATAATTTGTGTGCGAATGATTTTTAAGCTATTTTGTTTATTTACTTCACTCTTCCAAATAGCACTGATGAGCCGTGAATTCGGCGTAACTAGTCTGATGCAGCAAAAGTAACGAATCAAAGAATAGATTATTCCTCTGCGACATATTTTCTTCGCTGAAATTCTCGTTCTGGTGAAGAAAATAAATTAACATATAAGAGAATTTTTAAGCTTCATTAAAATTGTTTTTTCAATCAGGTATATGCTATTTTCCAACTTCTAGGGATTTTATAATAATTCCATAATCACAAACAAATAGTTATTTAAAATTCGTTTACAAGGTCACTCTCTGTTTCATTTTTTTAATATATACACCTGGAAAAAAGTTAAGCACCCCCTTGTTTTTTTCAAGTGATTCAGATTCGACGTTCTTGTGACTGATTATAAATTACCATTCAATCTAAACGTGTTTATCAAATGAAATTATGCATTATTGGGCAGAAGAAAACAAGATT
>NW_013665697.1:553896-559865 GCF_000517525.1 Limulus polyphemus | reverse complement strand
GAAGCTTATATTGCATGAAATGAACAAATAATTAATTAATTTTTGACACTCTCCCACTTAGACCATAATTATAAACAATTTTAAAAACTTAGCCAGTTCTTAATATTAAATGTTGGTTATTTATAACTGAACGCAGGATAGATAATATAACTGAACATAGCATATCTTCAATCATTAAAACTAAAGCAAGACACCTACGTACAATAAAACTAAAAATAATAATAATCCAATAATTAACCTGGGTAATTTAATATAGCAGTATAATATAACTAGGAGTATGCGATTGGTAAAAAAAAAAGACTTAATAACGATTATAATGGGTATCCTCATTATCCCCGATATTGTTGATCGTATTAAGAAAACTAATACAGCTTAGGTGATTTAGCTTAATCTTAAATTCATATACTAAGCTAACAATGGAAAATAATCCTCATAATGGAAATTATATATTGAATAAATGGAAAGATGTTGATGAAAAGAACATTAAAGAAATAATAGAATGAAAGTTACTTACGGAATATATGAAACTTACATGTTTATCTCGTGCACTATCACTGATTCTCTTAAATTCCTATAAAAGACTACATAAAACAGAACAACATATAATTTTTCAGCCTCTGAACACTATTGTTCATAAGCTTTCAAAAGTGTTTCATTTTCTACACCAATACGTGAGTTGTATATTTCTAAAGCAGGTTTTACAAAATATTTTACATTTTCTAGTGTATACTGTATTTCAGAGTGTGCCTAAAACGTTTCATTTTATAAAAAAAACTATACATGTATGTAGTGAAATAATACTATTCTATGCTATTCTAAAAAATGCATATTTTATTAATCAAAACATTGTGATACATTTAAACTTCCAGGCATAACTAAGAGACATTTATCTTCAAATCGCTGTTCGCTGATATTACCTCGTTTTAATATCTCCCTATTTAATCTTTCTAAATCGATTCAGTGAAGCTAATTCTGTTATGTGTTTTTTCGAGTTATTACTTTTGTGTTAAACAGAAAGTTAGAGCAGGAAACTGGAAATGGCTAAGATGTTAGCTTGCTTTGTAAAAAAAAAGCTATATCTTGAAAAGCGAAAAAAATGCATGAATACTTATATAAGAATTACCTCAACGAAAGACTGTACTTTCGAGTACATATTCACATCGATAATTTTAATCTATTAGTAAAGACACACAGGGCTTACAACGACAACAACAGCCATTAAAAATGATTAATTAAGTGTTTTACTGAGCACTTTCACAAGCCGTTGAGAGATGAGTAACAAAACAACATAAAAGCACTTGCAGGAAATGTGTTTTTTTCACTTACAAAAAGTAGAAACTTCGAGTCAGCAAACGAAGTCATTTATAAAATGAGTAAACGATCTTAATTTTTATACAGATTCCATAATCTAGTCGAGAGATGTTACATTCATTATATCTTGTCAGGACATTAGTTATCAACGCCTCTGGCGGAAGTTCCCATTTCCCATTTGTAATTAGGCTGTGTCTGGAAACTAAAGACTAATCACCACATATGCTGTATATATCAACCAGAAAGCTGTGCTTTGAACTGCATTCATTACTCTGTCTAAGTTTCAAAACAGCCTTCCGTAAATGTCTGTCTTTTCTACAGCTGTACAGCCTTCATCTATAATGTGTTTTGATGAAGCTCGAGTGTTAGAGAACATATTTCCATTTGAATTCAAGTGATATGTAGTTAAGTAGGTAACATGAAAGAATCTCCATGAAATGTTCATTTTAGAAGTAAAGTCATATTTAGTATACTTATCTTTCAATATGATTTGCTCTTATTCATTAATAACCTATTTTGAAGATACCTGTTAGCGTTTCCTCTTCTTTGGTAGCTGAATTATTACACTGTAAACAGGCGGATGCCTAATAGTTTTAAACTAAATATAATCAAATACGAGAATGTCACGTTCATTAACAGTAATGACATAGTTTAACAAGTTTTAATAAATAAATAGATAAACAATTCAGTGATGGAATCTCCCAGAATTGCTCTTTAAACTTCTTCGTAAGTAATGTACAAAAAAATGCTTTAGAAAGACCCGACTGGGAAAAGGAACATCTCGTGTTTGTACCCGTTTACAATCTTCTTCACGCACTACTTCGTTTGTTGACAGTTGAAAAACACTGCAGAATTAAGATCAATGAAAAAAGGTCATCTCATTCGTATTAAAACATTTTTTAATTTAGCGTTTAAATATTATGTAGTCCCGAAGCAGTTTCAATGAGTCACGTTAACAAAATTAATAAAATTTACTTTACTTGAAAACAGTTATATTTTCGTCCTTGTACCGATAGATTTATACACTCCTTGTGCAAACACCTTATTGATCACAATTTCATGGCCTTAAATAATATCTTTAGGCTAAAATGTAAATTTTATTATCTTAACTTATAATGATATTAAAACATCACAAAGTTTTATTGTTAAAAAGTTAATGATATATAGTTAGGTGCTCAGTATAAGAACTGCCAAGATACGCAATAAATCAAACTGACTTTACATTTCTGACTTATAGCAAATGTCTTGTTTTTAGTTACAAATTAGATTCAAATTAAAACTAACACTTACGAGAAATTGTAACTGTTAAGCAGACTAGAACAGATAGAAGGTACAGATATAACACTCTGGTACTCATTTTCGAAGTCAAGGAAGTGACAGAAGACAAAGCCTGATTATTCCCTCTGAGAAAGCATTTTCAAGGTGATATCTGACAAAATGTATTCTGAGCGGTGAGGCTGAATACACGCATATTTCTGTGAGTGTCTATTGTGGCCACGGCTAAATTCTCGACTACGAATATATTCCGAAAGAATATGTCCCTTCACAAGCACATGCACGATCCTAAAGACAACACACCCGATTGTCGTCGATCAATTGAAACTAGCTGATTTCTATGGCATCAACTAGAGCGCCATCTGCCGAACGATAACAATGATTGGAGTGGGCGTAACCTTTCAAATAATAATAAAAAACTCACACCTTGTAAATTAAAATAACGCTCTCGATTAATCGGAACTTCACCTGACTTCAGAATGTGGTCTTCTAATAGAAATATCATAATTTAATATTACAGCATACGTATAAAACATTTATATATATATATATAATAGTCAAATGTATGTCTGTCTGTTACGCTCTATATTTCCTGAACGGTTAATCTTACAAAAACTTATAAATCAGAATTCTTATTTTCAAGAGTACATTACCGGCCAATTATTAATTTGTTTACAAGTCCCAAAATGTCATATCGATATCAACATGGATCAGTCAATCTTCGTATTTGCTGAACAGTCAATCTGAGAAATAAATACATATTAAGAACAAAAATTTCTTTTTTTTTTGTGATGGAAATTCACGAAAAAAATGGTATTTCCTCTATCGACTGATTGAAGGAAATAATTCGAAAATAGGAGCATAAATGTAAAAAACGCATAAAGCGAGGAACGTGTTTGAGTATAACTTTATCATTTGATTTTTATTATACCATATCGAATAAATTGATTTGAATTGAAATGAATATCACCCCTTTGAGACTTCTTATTGAAATAACACTGTCAAAAGCGATCACTTTGATAGCGGTCTTTTCTTGTGCTCAGTAAAATGACAAGGAACAGTAGCATCCACTGGAAAAACATCTCTTCAGTTACTTAGCAAACGTTGGTTTTATTGTGCTGTACGCACAAATGGCATCTAAAACCCAAAGATATTTGTCAATAATGCATTGTAGTCAGTTCCCTTTGTTTAAAAACAAACACAATGCAATTTTCGTTATTGAAATAGCATACGTAATGACAAAAGACGGTAGTAAAAGGCCCACTAGACAATTATATTTCATATACACTCTGATCCAAGAGATTTGGTTGACAGCATGTTTTATATTTATTCATCACTATTTTTAGGAAAATTACCGTTTAATTGTTTCAACGGGCATCTGCTAGTATATATAAGGGTTTTCTATATCAGGCTGAGTAGTCTTTTGTTTTTTAATCAAGTTTTTGTCCTAATCGAAAATGTTCCGATCTATATTTTTTATTTGAACATTATTGATTAGAAAAGTTTTTCCAATCAATTTCTGGGTTACTTATTTCTTTGATACTAACCAATCAATAACGTTATCGGTTCGTCCACTAAACTACTAATACTTAGTTTTATAAATAATAAAATGAATGTTATCCCATCAAATGTTTTTATAAACTATAAAAACATCACTAGTGTTTTTTAATGTATATGTAATGTGTAAATGAAATATATAAAATATATCGATAAGGTTGATTATTATTCAAATTATTTATTATGATACTACCATCTCCTCATAGCTACCAAAACATTTATTGTGTAACGTTACATCACTACATTTAAAGTTGTATTTCAAGCTTACCTGAATAGCTATATAAACGCATTACTTGAAGCTGAGTGAATAATCACTAAGTCATGCTCTCTTACTTTCATTACTCTCTTACACGAATACACATTTAGTACTTCATACCGTCAAATCTAATAACACGTGCTCTCTTACTTTCATTTCACTCTTACACGAATACACATTTAGTATTTCATACCATTCGTGTAAGATAGTAATGAAAGTAAGAGAGCACGTGTTATTAGATTTGACACACATTTAGTACTTCATACCGTCAAATCTAATAACACGTGCTTGAATATTTTATACATTATTTGGACATTGATTGTTCATTTTTAATTTTAGTAATTCCTATATTTGTTGTAATTTTATTTTGAAATATGTTTAATGTCTTATTTCGATCATCATATCCCAACTATCGTTTTATCTATGTATAATTAATATCCTTTTTTCTAACATTACATATATATATATATATATATATATGCGTGTAGGATAAACATGTTGTATTCACTACATTTGATTATTAGCGCTGTCCGTGGCTCAAAGATAAGCTTCAGGGCTTATAACGCTAAAATTCGTGTTCAATCCTCTTTGCGGACAATAGAAATTTATCTAATATGACTCTTTGTTTATTTATTTCAAAATTTCGTACAAAGCTTCTTCAAGGCTATCTGCGCATAGCCCTCCCTAATTTTGATCTCATATATACTAGAGATTAGGTAGGTAATAAAAAGCACTAACCACCAGAAATTGGGCTTCTCTTGTCTGATCGATCAGTGGGACTTGTGATCTTGTAGCGCACCTGCGACTTCAAAGTGTGACAAAAGGTCGCGAACCAAATATCCATAGATTCATAGTCCGGGCGTGTTAGCCACTAGGCTAGGCTTCGTCTATATATAATATAAAAGGCCTAAAAAGTTATAAATATGTAAAGTAATCGTCCTTACCCTAGTAAGGATTTGGCCTACAGTTACTATATCTAAAATGAAGGGCCAAAAAGTGTTAAACATGTAACAAAATTATCTTTCCGTTATTGGATATTGGATCTACAGTTACTATATTTAATATGAAGAGCCATCAAAAGTGCTTAAGAAGTAACGAAATTATCTTTTCATTACTGGATATTGGATCTACAGTTACTATATTTAATATGAAGGGCCATAAAAATTGCTAAGGAGGTAATGAAATTATCTTTTCGTTACTGGATATTGGATCTACAGTTACTATACTTAATATGAAGAGTCATAAAAATTGCTAAAGGGGTAACGAAATTATCTTTTCATTACTGGATATTAGATCTACAGTTACTATATCTAAAATGAAGGGCCAAAAAAGTGTTAAACATGTAACAAAATTATCTTTTCGTTACTGGATATTGGATCTACAGTTACTATACTTAATATGAAGAGTCATAAAAATTGCTAAAGGGGTAACGAAATTATCTTTCCGTTACTGGATATTGGATCTACAGTTACTATACTTAATATGAAGAGTCATAAAAATTGCTAAAGGGGTAACGAAATTATCTTTCCGTTACTGGATATTGGATCTACAGTTACAATACTTAATATGA
>NW_013665697.1:506595-553323 GCF_000517525.1 Limulus polyphemus | reverse complement strand
CACCTGGCCATGCCGGGCACAGTGTTGTATGAGACGTAACGATTATTTCATAGCAATACGTAGTAGGTAAATAAATATATACTGGTTTACACGTAAAATATAAACTCACAAAGTGAATGTGAATAAAATAATAAAATTAATGTGTTGATAAGTAAACATTCTACATATATTGGGACAAAAGTTATTTGGTGATAGTAAACGTGCTATATACATAGTATAACCACAAACAAGTTTCACCTGTGGATACGAATAACAAAACACTCAAATATTATACTCTTCTGTTTTTTTCTTTTCTTTATTGATTTCTTTGACCGGTTTCGTGACTTCAAAGGTCACTCTTTAGGCTATAATTTTACTGAGAATCTATAACAAAAACATTAAATTACCGTTTTTTTTTAAATAAACATAAATAAATTAAATTAAATACATATATTTTCCAAATGTACAAACATATAATACACTCCTTGTAAAAAATGTTCAAAAATGAATAGAATTATATTTATATTCTAATGGGTTTCAGTTTATAGAATTGTTCCATAGTTATATATACGCGAATAATATATATATATACAACTGCTTTTCAGACAACAAAAGCAAAGATAAATAGGCATTGGACATACAAAACTACAAATTAAACGACAGTACACACGCTATAAACTTTACATCTTACAATGAACATAGTTCTTGTGTAATCTTTACCTATCTATCTACTTAAATGTTTTCCAAAATCGAGTGTCTATAAAAGAAGTACACTTTCAGTGGAGAAATGACCTACAGAATTTGTGTCTGTCTGTCTTTAGTTTTGAATCTCGCGTAAAGCTACTCGAGGGATATCCGCGCTAGCCGTCCCTAATTTAGCAGTAATAGACTAGAAGTAAGGAAGCTAGTCAACACCACCCATCGCCAACTCTTAAGCTACTTTTTCACCAATGAATAATGGGAATGACTGTCATATTATAACGCCCCTACGGGTGAAAGGGCGAATAAATTCGATGACAGGGATTCTAACCCGCGACATGCAGATTGCGAGTTGAGTACTTTAACGACCAGGCCATGTCACGCTCGTGTGTTTGTCATCATTCCTGTATAACAAATGTTATCGTTAATACATCAGACTGACAGTACTTGTGCATACTTTCGGTCTCCTGAAGACAGTAGAACATTTTGTCCACCGAAACATGTTAAACGTGTTTATTTTTTGACCTTATACAAGTACAATTATTGTGTATGTGGAAATGTTGGTGTCGTCATTTTATTTTTTATTTGTACTGTGTTAGCGTTAACAATATGTATAAACACCTTCGCATTTGTTACGTATACTTAGTGTGTTGAATAATTCAGTAAACCAAATAATACTTTCTAGAAATTATTATTCTGTTTGAAGAGTGCTAAATTGGATTGTTTAGTTAATAAAATATTCACATATGAACTTATTTCCCTCAGTTATTGTGGGGAATTAAAAATGAGAGAATATCGAAGACCATCAAGATGAACTTATACATCCCTACCTAATTATTCTATATCAAAAACTTTTCTTCATCTTACATCGAGTGCGTGTGTGCTTACATACTCATGTGATCGAGTGTGTGTGTGTGTGCTGATATACTCACGTGATCGAGTGTGTGTGTGTGCTGACAGCTAAGTGTAAGAAAGCTTTAATCGAACTTGATTCGGCCAAGTAGGACAATCTAGTAGTAAAACCTAAAGCTGTTTTGTTCCTTTCATTTTTACCCTGTTCAATGGATCTCTGTGTTCTCGCATACTACAGCATCAGTGCTTTTAGCGTAACAATCATTAGGATCTGGTAACTACCATTCTGCTACAAGAGAATATCCCTTGGGGTTTCGTGCCTAGAATATCAATATGTTCAATCCCTTTACAATTGTTGGGTTCGTACTTCAATGAACAGCAACATGCTCTGGAGATTTTTAGCAGGAATTCTTATTAGGTTGTGTCTTTCTACTACCTTATTCTCCTTAATCTACATAGAAATTCTTTGGTTACACTTAAGAAGAGAGTCCATTAGCCGAAGTGAAGAAAGAAAACAGAAGAAAACGCTGTGATAGTTTAATTCGCGAGTAGCTGAACATAACAGACACAAGTGCCTTGCACGATGCACGGGTCTTAAGTTAATAGAAGATACAAACGATGGTCTCTAACGTGTTTGAAAACAGGGCTTCATCAAGTTAAATATCAGTCCACATTGTTTTCTCAACAGATGTTCTTCAAAAATTTATTCATTTCCTTATAACGTGTAACTGTGCAATCAATACTCTTCCACTACAGAAATATCTGAAACAAAAGAACGCTTAGGGTATCAACGTTTCATTTCCTTATAACGTGTAACTGTGCAATCAATACTCTTCCACTACAGAAATATCTGAAACAAAAGAACGCTTAGGGTATCAACGTTTCATTTCCTTATAACGTGTAACTGTGCAATCAATACTCTTCCACTACAGAAATATCTGAAACAAAAGAACGCTTAGGGTATCAACGTTTATTTGTTTGTTTCGGAATTTTCGCACAAAACTACAGAAAGGACTACCTGTGCATACCAGTCTCTAACTTTGAACTGGCTATCTAGAGGTAAATATGCTAGTGAACAGCGCCCTCCGCCAACTGTTGAATTACTGTTATCTAACCGAATAGTGGAACTGGATCATGACTCTTATAGCGTATCTACGGTCCTGGAATGCAGAGGCAACATCCACGAATTCTCAGTTTCACACTACGATCACGTTCACCACTATACCAAGCCCAGTTCATGAATAACAATATCAAATAACTTGGTCCGTGAGGCGTATGTCACCAATCATCATTTAAATGCGTATTCTTACTGATTTAACAGAACTTCTAGTCGACAAAAGTGTCCGAAATGCGAAGAAGTAGAAAAGCATTCTCCACGCCATTAAATATAATTTATATGTTGATTCTTCTAGTTACTAAACGCTTGAAAAGTTTTCTAAATATTTATAAGATATCTGGTGATATCGAAATCTGTTTCACAAACAAGTTGGATAAACAAGAACTGCTAGATGGAACAATTTTTTTTTATTGTTTAAGCTAATCCAACTGAAACAGGATATACGTTTCGACTTGTTTATTAATTGGGTTTTTTTTGTTTTGTATTTACCTATGTGACAGTTTCAAATTAAATTAAAGTGTTCAACATTGTAACTTAGAGAAATGTAAAGACATTTTAAATACAAAAGCTAAAACGGGTTTTTCCCTGTAGAATTATGTATTTTTTTATCTTAAACTTAAGAGACTTAAGTATCACAATACATGTATATGTGTGTACTTCGCATTGTAGAATATCAAAATAACCTTATAATCTTTGAACCACGTTTAAAACTGTTTATTACTATATTATATGATGTTTGATGTTAGGATGCTCGCGGATGTAAGAGGCTACTGATTAACACCCCAGCTAATATTTAAGATAATTATTGTCTATGGTTACTCCTGGATGATTTTTAATAGTTAGCTGTTAGTTATTTTTATCGCATAAAAACAAAAAAAAATGAGATTTCTGAGGAGTGAAGTTGGCTATTTAAAGATAAGAAGCTTTAAATTTGGTAATTTTATATTTCTCGCAACTTTATCACCATTCAGAACACTGCCTTCTTCTCTACTACCTCGTAGAATCAATTTTATCCCTTTGACATATATTTCAGCGTTAAATCTCGTCTCGTAGAATCAATTTTGTCTCTTTGACATATATTTATATTGACACTATTTTATACTCAATATAAAAACAATCTTTTTTTAGAAAAAGTTTCTGTTTCAAATATGCTATAAAAGTGTATTTGTGAAACTATATTTACTATAATAAATCCTCCCCAGTGGCACAACGGTATGTCTGCGGACTTACAACGCTAGAAACCGGGTTTCGATACCCGTGGTGGGCAGAGCACAGATGGCCTATGGTGTAGCTTTGTGCTTAACTTCAATCAAAAAAACAAAGCTATAATATAAAAACGTTTTCCAACATTGTTCGGTAATATTTAGTGGCAAATTGTTATGTTCAGTTCTAAGTATGTCTTATTTTATTACAATACAAGATAAAAGAAGCTAACTTGGACGTGAATATATTGTAGCAAGTGTATTTTGATAGCACAATAATCTTTGTTTTCGGTAATTAGTTTTAAAAGCTCAAACTAGCATCCACTTCCACTAATAAATTAAGGGCAAGGTATAATAACGACCACTTTTTTTCGACCCAGAAAAACTAATTGTTGAATAGATGAATGGTCGAGTACTTTAGTGTAACGGACCGTATTGTTTAGAGTTTGAATGACATGCAACTGGAGGGGGTAAAATAAGACTGCCTCATTAACAGTATGAAATCCATATATATTAGATGGTATATATTTAAGTGTTTTATCAAATAACAGTTTATATATTCAGATGAGAATCAAAATGGGGCACCTAAGCCTTACTTGACAAGACTTATTTTCAATCTGGTGCAGATAAGTATATGTGTATTTTTTATATTGAAAATGGCATTTTGTCTAAAGAGTGATAACGAACAGATTCATTTCTTACATTCAAATTGCTTAAGAAAAACTGAAAAGTTTGCGGTGTTTTTAATGCGCGTTAAATCCTTTTCGAGATTTCTTTCTTTATGCAACAACATGTTTTTTTAACTTGAAATAAGCAAGTTTTTATAATTTAGTTTTTGTGTATGAGGTGGGATAACTTCTTTATCATCCTATTAAACTAACGATGTAAAGCTAGATAAACAACAAAGCAATACAATTAGTTGATAAACTTTGCGATTAGAATGATGCTAAAGTATACGATTTTTCTCCGTCAAAGAATATGTATACAGCTAGTACGATATCTTTTTAATCGACGTCTATATTTTAAAGTAGTGGATATCCATCTTTTACAGTATCCTCCCAATAAGATTTGTATCTCTAGAATAGCCCCCCAGTGGCACAGCGGTATGTCTGCGGACTTACAACGCTAGAAACCGGGTTTCGATACCCGTGGTGGGCAGAGCACAGATAGCCCTTGTGTAGCTTTGTGCATAATTTAAAACAAACAAACAAACAATCTCTAGAATAATAAATATACAGCTAGTACAATACCCTCCTTATATTTCTTAAAATAATAAATATATAGCTAGCAACTTACTCTCCAGGGCCTGGCGTAGCCTGGCGCTTATGACATTCCACTCGAATTATGCGGGTCGCGAGATCAAACCCTGTCGCCGAGCATGTTCGCCCTTTCAACTGTGGGGACGTTATATTGTGACGGTCAATCCCGCTATTCGTTGGTAAAGAGTTGGTAGTAGGTGGTGTTGACCATCTGCTTTCTCTCTAGTCATCACTTAAAAATTAGCGACCGCTAGCGCAGATAACTTTCCGGTTGCTTTGCGCGAAATTAAATAAAACAAACTTTACCTCCCTGTACAAGTTCTATCTTTTAAATAATAAATATACATTACCTTCCCAGTATAAGAGTTTCTTAGATTACCAATGTTATTATTTATACATCATTACACTGTCATTAAAGTGGTCTAGTAATCTTTACGATCTATCGTTAAATAATAATAACGTAAACTCCAATAATTTCAATCGAACAACACAATCTATATTCACGTGCACCAATTAGGTCTAAACAGTTAAGAGGCTGTGCCAGGTACGGCAGAAGATCGATTAGAACAGTGGTACGTTCCTATAAGTGCGCGTCGACATTCAGATATATAAACATTTAGTATAAAATGCATTATGCATGACTTTGGGTTTCTACATCGCGTAGATTGCTCAATTGAATTTTGAATAAACCACAGTCCATTTTGTTTCTACTTAGTGAAATGAACATATTTTTTAACACCAAGCTGTCATTTACTCATAATGTTTTTTAGTTAAAGGAAAACCAGTATTCTCTACAAGCTGCTGATAAATATGCAACATGCTGTAAAACATTTTATCACTAACTCGATTACGTCTGTAGTTAAACAAGTAAAAAGTTTAATGAGCGTCGGAACACAGAGGGAAATATAAAGTGTCTTTGCGAGAAGTTTTGTCTAACTTGAAGTTTCAGCTTTCTTCTATGTATTCGATTTCGTTTTTAGCTCCTTAACTTATTTATTCATGTGCTCCTAGTGAGGCTATAGGATTAGTTCCGTGTTACAGTGACAGAGAAAAGATGGGCAGGTAAAAACTAATGCTTGTACTTAAAATATAAAATAATTTGCGCTTTTAATAATTCGTTACGAACTACACTATACTTATTTCATATCATAATATTACTGTTCCTTTTTTCTCATCTACACACTTTAGTACATTATCCACCTCTCTATTTGTACTAATTAGTCCCGACAACAAAAGCACCTTATTTTCCGATATTTCATTTCACTAATTACATCTTCCACTTGTTGATTTTCTGTATCTCGAAATCACAAGTGTTATCACATTCACTGTAATCATGTAGTTTTCTAAGCTTCACACAGAGAATAGCTTTTTGTTTGCAAGTTAAGGAAGTTGAAATTCACATCACCTGATACATTATTCATTTAAATTTCCACATGTAAACATATTGAATAAACTGACTTTATTAGTATCAACCTAACCACAACATGATAATGTAATTACAAATTATCTGTAAATATGAAGAATATTTCAGAAATAGACTCTCGCAAGGGTGCGCCAAATATGATATCAGTTTGATTTGGTTGTTGTTAAGCGCAAAGCTACACTAAGAGCTATCTGTGCTTTTCTCACTACGGGTATCGAACCTCACTGGACCCTATGTTTTACCGGTTCATTTGTTTTTTCTGTTAATAACAACACAAGTTTCTACTTCATTAAAGTAATTATTAAACATTCTCCGTTTTCATGTTTTGCAAAGTCTTAGCATGAATTGGTGGTTAGAGCGCTCGACTCGCAATCTGTGGTGTTAAGGGTTCGAATCCCCCGTCACACCGAATATGCTCGCCCTTTTAGCCGTGAGGGCTTTATAAGGGATGGTCAATCCCACTATTTATTAGTAAGGGAATAGCCAAGAGGTGGCGGTGGATGATATAGACCAGTTGCTTTCCCTCTAGCCTAAGAAAAACATTTTTTGCAATGCCATAACCTGCCTCAAATGGCTTTACAATCTTTCTTCAATAAAACTGCGACTTTCATTGACGTTTTTGATATGTAGCTCTGTTACTAATCATATGCAAATAAATTATTGGGTAATTTGCGCTGTTTTCTGATTTTTCTGAATTCATATCGATATTATACAGTGATTACAGTACTTCTTAGGATGTGTCTGTAACTGTCACGGTCTTCTAAATGAAAACGACTCTGAACACGTATTAAATCCAACTTAAATTATAGAATTTTTGTAAGTGATTTCTTATGCATGAGGGCCCGGCATGGCCAGGTGGTTAAGGCACTCGACTCGCAATCTGAGGGTCGCGGGTTCGAATCCTTGTCACACCAAACATGCTCGCCTTTTTAGCCGTGGGGGCGTTATAATGTGACGGTCAATCCACTATTCGTTGGTAAAAGAGTAGCCCAAGAGTTGGTGGTGGGTGGTGATGACTAGCTGACTTCCCTCTTGTCTTACACTGCTAAATTAGGGACGGCTAGCGCAGATAGTTCTCGTGTAGCTTTGCGCGAAATTCAAAAACAAAACAAAACATGGGAAACCCCAGCATCATGTAGTGGGGCGAACTGTAAAGGAACCAACAAGCAATTTGATGCATAAATAATTGAGAAAAATTCGTTTAAAATCCAATGGGGCCCATAGTAGATTCTTGGTAGATTTTGTTTGTTTGATGTTAAGTACAAAGCTACACAGATATCGAAACCCGGTTTCTAGCATACCGCTGTGCCACTGGGGGACTCTTGGTAGGTTAATTTCACTCTTTGTTCAAGTGCAAAGAAATAAGTAAGAATTAAATACCAAGTCAATTTCAACTATAAACAATTCAACAATATCTTAAGTTGGAATAATATCAAGCGCATACGATATTTGTGTATAAGAACACAAACATCGAGTTTGTGATGTGCCTTCGTTAATTCACTTAATAACACGTTTTATCAAGTTCGAAGAACAGGCGTTGAAAATTTAGCAATATATATATCTATAGCTGTGGTAATGAGATCAGGCATATGCGAATTCTATTATCATAAGGTAATCATAAATATATTCTAAAATTAAATTACTTTTTATAAGTCATATAAAATGTAAACGGTAATAAAAAATAATCTTTAAAACGTACATAGAATTTAATTATAATAGAAACGTCCCCCAGTAAGTTTACGCGCTTGTAACACTAAAAGTTTGAGTTCGACTCCCCGCAGTGAACACAGCAGATAGCCCAATGTGACTCTGCTCTGAAACAAACAAACAACCAAACAGATGAGAAATATTTAAATTTTCACAACTATATGCGATGCGGTATGATCCTATGGCCTTAGGTAAAAAGGCTAAGGAAAAATATTTTCTAGTGTCTGATTTATGAAGAGTTAAATTCAATATCACAGGAAGCTTTAATTGATCCTCAATTTTTCACACATTTATCTATCCAATCCTTTACCACTTTGAACAATATATCTAAAAACTGCTTGTTTGGGTAGATTTGATAAGCTGTTGTCGAAATTACCTCATAATTTTTACAATTAGGATTTCTCTTATGAAACTTCTTTAAAAGAAATTTTGGATCTGAAGATACTGCTTTCCTCAATTGTGGAAATATTTTTCTCACTAAGAGTTTCCTTGCTCGGAATCTTATAATCCATTATTGAAAACATTAAGTGCTAAATAATTTCTCGATTTAGGGTTACTTCGTGATTGCAAATCAAATCTTTTTATATATAACATTGTCTATGAGGTCTACAATGCCTTTTAAATTAAGACTTTTTCACGCATTTCTTGTCAAATTAATTAAAGATGTGTTTTCCTTCTTAAAGCTATTCCACACCATTCAATTAACTGTTTTTAAAAAAAATCAGGTGAATTCTAGAATATCACAATTTTACAGAATATCAATATATTACCAAGTTGTAGGTTTTATAGTCGTATTTTCTTTGCTAAATTGCTGTTTTATCAAGATAATTGACGTTCCTTAGAACTTGCTATTTCTGTTGATTAGTATATTAAAAAAAACGTTTACACAAAACACCATTCTTATCTCGAAACATATTTTTTTATCTTAGGAAAACTTGAGCTATACAATTTGCTAACACAAAATGCATTTTATACACATTTTGTTAATATTATCTATTTCACGTTTTAAGCTAGCCATGCTTTGAAGTTTGGAGAAAGTGGTTTTGTTTAGAATAATGTCTATTGTTAATAATGGCTGGAGACGGCTTGAATGGGTAATGAAGAAAAACTTTAATATGAGTTTAACATAACAGCAAATGTACAACGTTTCGACAAGGTTTTGTCATCATCAGCTTGTGCTTGAAGTCTTTGATTGCGTTCTTCTTCTGTTTCAGCTGCTCTTTGTGCTTGCATTCTTTTAGCGACAGAAGCCTTTCCATAGAAAGGGCGTGTCTTGGGTGGCATAATCACCTGTATCATTAAACAGTAATATGCAATTCACAAAGTTACTAAATCACTTATGAAACCACTTAGCACTATTTAAATAAAACTATTTTTGGAAATACTGAATTGACAGCAAGGTGATCTGAGTGTCTCCCACCATAACGCTTTCTATGTGCAAAACGTGCTTATGTTTGTTACAAAAATGGCGCAATAATCATTAATTGTCAATTTCGTCATTAAATACTACACCAAATACAAAATAAAAGGCACCATTAAATTTCTTGTAAAAATCAGGTTATTATGAAGTTATTTTAAAATTTGTAAGTTCAACCGTTTGGTTTTCTATAGCGAACAAAATAAACAAATAAACAAACTTCCTCTTTTATATATGTAGATAGATAGATTCTTCAAGATCTTGTTTTTGTCATCTTACGCCTTTTGATGAAGATGGGAACATTGACAGGGAAATAATATAATAGCCAATGCTCGGCGAGAGGTTTTCGTTTATAAAATTTTGTTGTTGTTCTCGACTTGATTTTTATTTTATTACCTCGTCTCCATAGTTACTAGTTGCAAATAGTCAATAATATTGTAGGTCCATTTTATTGTTGTTCTAACACATTTTCATCTCATCATTTAATTTCTGTTGTGCATATATTGTTGAATGTTTATTACAAAAATGGCGCAATAATCATTAATTGTCAATTTCGTCATTAAATACTATACCAAATACAAAAAATAGCACCATTAAATTTCTTGTAAAAAAACTGGTTATTATGAAGTTATTTTAAAATTTGTAAGTTCAACCGTTTGGTTTCCTCTAACGAACAAATAAACAAACTTCCTCTTTTATATATATAGATGAAGCTTTCATGAAACAAAAACATCAAACACTTTATGATATTTGTAAGATTTATTTTTTGTTGTAAGTGTATTTTTCTAACCAGCTTAGACTATTTTGTTGTCCAACATTAACGTGTAGTGAGTAAATATATTCGTAACATATTCAGTTCATTTCTGCATCATTGAAAATATACTGTTACGTATCCGCTCGTTTGATAATTTCCCGTAAAAATTCTTTCCGAGAAACTTCAGCGATACAAGTCCTTTCTTAACTAAAACTAGTTTATTCTTTCTCGTTACAAACTTTGTAATACACTTAATTTCCACACTCACTTTAACTTAAACACACGCTATAATTCACAACGATTCACGCACTTTACTTTAGGTCACTTCCGCTCACTTGACTCAATTATCTGTCTCTATCTCTTTATCTGCTATCCAATTTCCATTAATTGTCTCACTTTATCTGGCATGCTTGTATACAGGAATTGAGAACGTCTAGCAAATAGTGGATTATTCGTGATGTTCCCCGATCCTTCTAGAAACTCATCACGTGTTACCAGAGTCACGTGACTTCCACTGTCGTAACAATACACACATTATAACGATTTTAAGCGAACTCAAATATTTTCTTCATTCTTTTAAAACAGATGACAAATAGTGAAAGTATGAAGGAAAGTGAACCCAATACATTCACTATTTTTCTTTTTCATAATTCATAAAAATGTTAATGAAAATCAAACATTTTTTTTTTTGGTTAACCTAAAAATCTGCTTTGATAAAAGCATGCCACTAAACTGGTTAAGTTAATAGTATAAAGTTACTGAACTGTTTATATAAATAATGATAACACTGAAGTTTAGAAACAGATGTTATAAACCGAAGCCAAACCTTGTGAGTGACATCAGCGAAACCATTTCTTCATTGGCTGCAAACAATATTTATGATATTCGATAAGTATGTCTGTGCTAACATTGCTTCATAAAAAAAAAAACATGAGTTACGGCCGAATTTACGTTCCATTTTATAGTTATAACTCGTAGCAATATGAAAATTATTTCAGTCAGGGAAATTTTCTCTTTGAAAAAATGTGGGCTAGGACTTAGGCATTTTGGTGTCCATATTTAATATAATTTTTGTGTATTTTTAACCTCTTAGAAAAATGCACGTGCTGTTGCTAAGTGCTATTTGGCTTTACGCGTACTACAAGGAATTCAGTAAGGGCGTTTTTCAAGGTGGATATAGCCCGTTATATGAACTGGTTTGAAAGTAGTACGAAAATTTGCACTATTTATGTGTTGTTTGCTTTGTTCTGGTAATCTACTAATGTAAGAGGTAGTAGTAGTATTGTAGTTAGTATTTTTTAACGTTTCTGTTACAAGTTGGTATTGATTTTTGTTATCTCCTATTTCTAATGCCTCTTTTATGTTGGTTTGAATGATGAGAATGAAAATGTAAATATTTCTCAATATCTTTTAACTTGTTAAAAAATTGTGGTTATAACAGCATATTTTATATCACGTTTAACGTTTGAATTTCGACATTATACCGAAATAATTTGATCCTACGGATAGTTTTAGTTCAGTTTAAAACGTTCTGAATTGGTAGCATTAAATATCATCGACCTCCTTCATCCAATCTTACAACCAAAGAAACCCGTGCTATATTCAAACTAAAAAATAATAAAGACATTTCAATTGTTCCGGCAGATAAAAGTGAAACAGCAGTTGTTAAGAACTGAAATAATTATTGTAAAACTATCTAGTTGATGACACGAAAATTTGTTAAAAACTAAATAAGAACCTAGAAAGGGATTTAAACTAAACCTTATTAAATCTGAATAAAAAACTCAAATTCAGACCTAAAACTAACTTATGGTTTTCTTCTGATGGATATACCTCCCTGCATATTCGACCAACCAAAAATCCATAAATTCCCGAACATACATTTTATCGAAGCCCTGAAGCAACATTTTGAAACTAAGTACGTTTCCACATCTTGTAAAATGTTATAAAAGGCACGTGAATGATTTTTATTATTAACAAAAATCATCTCAGGGGCTTCTGGATCACATGAACAAGAACAATGGGTCTATCACATTCAGTTTATAGATATACTAATAAAACGTGACATAGACAGAACTATTGCAACCATGCTTGTTAAGAAACCACAGGATGTTGAGAAATATTTACATCTCCATTTGCTTCATCTAACCCAGCATAAAGATGGTGTTGTAAAGATATTTCTGATTAGACCAAAAAAGTTAAGCTCTAATTCTGAAAATAACAAAACTGAAAACTAACTTGTAATAAAAACGTCAAAAATAATAGATATTCGGAAACATTTATTTGCGGAAATGAGCCTAGGGAAAACCTTGTTTCATTTTATCAACTAAATCCACTCGCTACTTTTATCATGTACATTAGGGGACTATCGTGAAAAAATCAAAATACACTTATATAGTAGAAATATTCATACGACGTTCAACCCAGTTTTCATTTAAGAATATATTAGCTTCTCCAAAAGGCTATATCCCCCATGAAAAACACACAGTGATGTTTACTGAATTCCTTGCAATACTTGTGATACCAGATCTTACGAAGTAACAGCACGTACTTTTTCTACGAGATTAAAATAACACAAGAATGATATAAAATAGTGACTACAAAACGCCTTTGCCTTAGCCTATCATGTTTTAGAAGATCATTCTCTGATTGGAAGAATTTTCAGATTACTGCGAAGTATGCCAACAACTTGGAATGCACATTCCATGAATCGTGATTATTTGTGAAGGTAATCTTTATGTGAAGAACAATGTTAGCTCAGACGTGCCTATCGATATACACAGAAAAGGTTGTTAGGTTTTTGACTTATTTCTTTAGCGCAAGGTTACACAGTGGACCATCTGCGCTCTGTCTACCACAGGGATCAAGCCCCGGATTTTTAACACTGTATGTCCGGAGACTTACCGCTGTGTCGTCAGAGGGAGCTGACGAAGTCATCAGTGACGTCAAAACATGTAGTTTCTATTTTAACATTTTTTTAGGCACTTCAGTTTTACCTTTAATTTACATAACCAGTGTTTTTCAAAGCACTTTTTAATCTGGTGTGGCAAGTAACTTTATATTCCAAAGTTCCGCTGTTTATAAAAATGTTTATATATTTATTAACTGTTTTAGAATTTTTGAGCTGATTTAATTTCGTAATATGGTTGTTTATGTCACAGCACCATTTTTAAACGGTTTTTAATTTGCTAATGACTAAAGATATATCTTACATTAATTTCAAAGCCGTGATTGTCTTATCTATTTATAAATTTTATAACATATATAGTTTTATTTATATTCAGCTACATTTAGATTGGAACGTTGCTATGAAAAGTGCAAAATAAATTGATACTAGTTTGTAATGGACAAAACAATAAACACTTTAGCAGTTGTTGCTTCAAGCACTCTTAAGCCTGAAACTTGGTTGTTGTATCTTAAAAATTTTACAGCTTTGGAATAAAAGTTTTATTAATATTGCACCGAACCCAAAATATACAACTATATACTACTCACATATACGATACAGTAGAATCAGTATTTTAGGTTATTTGTTGTTGTTTTTTTGCATCTCAATACTAATTTAACATATTTGGGGGAAATTCCTTTTAAGACGTAATGATATACATTCCAGTAGGCATAACTTAACCCAAACTTCCACTATCAAAACCGAACAGGTGGAAGCAGTAACCACAACAAATTTTAAAATCACGGCTCTTCTAAACAAATTATTAAAAAGCTATATGTACTATTGGAATTTGACGTTGAATAGAAATACTCATAATATAATGTTTCACCCCTTTTATTATATTTTTCTTCAGTGGCATAATGTTAACTCTATGGGCTTTTAGTGTTAGAATTCGGAGCGCCAATTATAGAGATTGTATCCCGAATTTTGCCGTTATTAACCCTAAAGCTTATCGCTGACCCACCAGGACAACCTAAACAAACAATTTATTTTTTTAAACAAGTGCTGAAAAAGTAAAGCAGCATTAAAAAGATAGTTGCTTTAAATATGTTAATAGTAAGTTTTCTTTCTAACAAGAATAAAGGATTAACAAGAGTAAAATACTGCTTTTGTATGTAACTTCTTTGAGAAATAACACAAAAGTTAGATAAGTAAAGGATTATATGATTCTTAACGTAATACAACCACTTTTGAGATAATCATACTTGAAAATAACACTGGAAGTTCGGTGAGAGCGTGAACATAAAATAATTAACATAAAACGTACAAGGTGCAATGAACTTATATTTTTATTGATGTTTTAATTATATTAATTTTTATAATGTTTTTTTTATAATTTTTTATTAGTTTCATTGAGAAGTAAACACAAGAGACCAATAATTAAATTAAACCCACCATTTACCGGTTCCATTAACGCTTCGCAAACTTTTTTACCCCATAAGTAAAGTTCACATAACGAGTTTTTTATTTCATCTTTTATAGAGTAAGCTTCATTTTAATAGGCTTACCTTAACAATAAATTAAGTAGATAATTTATTAGCTGAAAATAAATTATCGAGCAGAATCTTATTTTCTTATTTCTTTTCAATACATTTACTTCTCGTCGTTTACATTTATTTTACTTTTAATGACACCAATGAAGTCACTACTTTTTCTAGAATTATCTCTGTACAAAATAATATTGAATTATTTCTTGGTTACAGTTTCCATTTTTACATTCACTCTTTTTTGTGAGTCTGTATGATTGGATGTTACATTTATGTATATATATACACACCTTTAAAGTAAATACACTCTTTATGATCTCAGAAACAAAAGATGACTTTTTAGTAGAGTGTTGATTAAGTGATACATGATTGATATACAATATATATATATATATATATATATGCCTAGAGCGTAAACGTACAATAACATAGTGCTTTTGTCAATATTTTAGTGCTTTTTAAGCATTCCAGAAAAACACTTGACAAATATATTTTCTAAGCTTTTTCTTTTAATTATATCTAATAACACAGGCCTGCGATGGTTTTATTGTCTTGAAATGTTTACACGTTGAATCCGAAAATGATAACAATTTTTCTCCATCACGTACAGATTTTTACAAAACGTCATAACGCAATACGTAAAAGAAAGACTACAACACGTAGTTTTGAGATTAAAGACGTAGATTTCACACAAAAAAAATAAGAATATCAGGATGACTAAGGATGCATATTCGTTTGACATTAATGTTCTTCCATTTTTTTCAGTTTGTTTGTATTTTTGTTAACAAACATAATAATACAAAATGTTCATTGTGGTAAACGAAATAATAATTTGATCTAAGTAAGAGTTTTTTCTTCTTCCCGATTTGTAAAAAATCTTTACGTGATAGAAAAAATGAATATTATTTTCGAAATCTGCGTAGTTGAATTATGGAAAACCGTTATTAAAACTAGAAGAACTTTCATGAAGTTTAAATTCGCAAGCCCATGTAATCGTAGAACCTCAACAGAAAACAAATACATGGAAGGTTAACAATTTTGAAGTATATTCAAAACTGCGTTAAAATGTGTTTTTTTCACAAAACTTTCTACACCATTTCTGAAGAAAAACGAACGTCAGTTTCAATAAAACATATGACAATAAATCACTTAGAGCAAGATAATTAGACACTACAAGTCATTTCTTTTACACATCTGCACATCTGTGTTTATTTTTCACATATCTTCAGTATTCTCTTCTGCCAATAACAGAAAACATATTGTCGCTGTACTTAACCTTCTGTATGTGATAACATGGTGAAATTTTACAATCCAAGCTACGTGTCTAAACACTGAAGGCTCATATCTCATTCCTTGCCTCATCACCGACAATGGAAAACAAATATTTTTCTAAAGCGAATTTAGACAATGTGTACAACATATGTACTGAATGTTCTATGAAGGACCTGATGAATTAATCGGCATGGAGCGTAAAATTTCGTCTTGAAACCAAGAAAAAGGGCAGAAGAAGTCCATATTAAGCTCAGTCCATAAGTGGACGACAACTCTATGGCTGCCCATATCAGTTCTGTTGAGCTCGTGAGCCTTCTTGACATTGGTGGGCGGAGCATGTTCGTTTGTTTTTAAACTACTGTGATTATGTTGTCTTTTGGAGGATTTTAAAGCTTTACTAAGTCACTGCTCCAGCTTGTTTTCTGTGACACTTCTCCAAGATTGTATTGCCTTTTGGAAGTTTTAAAGCGTTAGTAACTCAATGCCTCATGTTGTTTTCTGTGACACTTCTCCTCTTTAGAAACACGTCAGTTGGATTAGGTAAACTAGCGAGTGACGGTTGTCTTCATTCACGCAGTTAATGTCACGAGTTCCTCGCCGCGAGTCCTGGGGCTTCTTCATACCTTCACACTTTTTTTTCTTATTCAGCATTATTCAGTTGTAAAGCTAAATAAAGTTTTATCCTTTTAATGCACTTCTGTTGTAGTTGCTTTAGTATGTGTTGGTTATTGAAACGCTTCCTTATAGTTCTTACTCTTGTCGCTGTCACTCGAAAGTGTACACATCACGAAAACTATTTGTATAAACACTTCTAGAACACAACATTATATTACATTAGGTAGACTTCGGAATTTTCTTTAAGAACAGTAATTTTTTAAGCTAAAATGTGTTATTATGTTTTTCTCTGACTGTATAATTGTAATTGCAAGTTGTAAAACTAACTTCTTGGAAATGTTTAAGAAATTAGGAACGTTTAATACTAGGTACATGTATATAATATCGAGAAAGATGACTAAATCACACGTGTAAAATTATTACCAGGATATTTCGTAATTCATATTGAATACCACTGTGTTCTATTTTTTTCTTCTATTTCACAACCTCAAATACCTAGCCAGGAAAAGGAGAATGGCCGATATCACAAAAATCATAACTTTAGAATATCATAATTTTAACTTTAAAAATTACTAACAGAAAAAATAAACATTACAGTCTCAACTTGTTTGATATAAATGTTAGAAACACACAAAATATTCTTGAAAAAAAGAGATTTATCAACATTGATGCCTTGAAAAGGTTGGATTATAATACAAATATTGCTACATTACTGACTCATTTTATAAGCTGTACTATTTCCTATAGATCATATTCCAGACGGTTCTGCTATTATTAGTGTCTGGCGAAAAGCTTCAGCAGATATTTCTTTTGCAACATTTCAACCAACAATTGGTCCAGTTATCAACGCTATTTTCAAGTTTTGAACAACTCGACTTTCAAGATCTACATATCTACATGAGTCGATGTTCCATTTATGAACGTTATATTTGAAGATCTGTGCAAGAATTCAGCTAACAGAGGTTTCGTATATCAAAGCTATCTTCAAGTTTTGTACAACAAAAAACGTTATCGTTTATTTTTTTATTTTTTGTTTTTTTTATGAAGTGTGATTTACGTATTATCACATGGTGTTACCTATGTTGATGTATGATAACAAAGAAATATTTACCCACAGCATGTTCGGTTCAATTTCGAGATACCTTTACTCTTAAATCAAATTATTAACTGGCATATTAACAAACAACTAACATATGTAAATAACTACTGTAACGAATTTATTATTATATATTTATTTGATATCAACGTTTGATTATATTAAGTTTATATTTAAAAACGTGCATAGCTAATAATGTTAGATATGTATTGCGAAACTCCCGCCTATTCTCCAAAGTTGTAGAATATTTTCGAGAGTAAGTATCAACAATATACGTAAATACATAAACGCTTAAGTGTAGTTCAGTATTGTTACGTAAAAATGAAATTTCTAGAACGCCTCTACACGGATATAAATATAAACAACGCGACGCGCCAAAAGAGTTCGTTATAGTCAGTGTGCTATAAAACTTCGGAAGCTATAACTGAGATTGTTATAACGCTTACCAATCGAAAAACTTCAGATATTTGACCAGGAACCTTTACAAAGTTCGAACATTACAAATCGTTTAACTTCAGTGGATTCCCATCGGACATTAGCACTTTTACGAAAACATTACCTAACGCCATCGGTGAAACTCGACTTGTAATCTTGTTGTGTGTATATTAAAACGTATATGTGTTAAAAAGAAAACTGTGTGTTTCAATCTTATTGGAATATATATCGGCATTTATTTAACTGCTAAATCCAAAGTACAATTAAACTTATAAATTTATATTATCATTTAGCTCGGTTTTAGATCATTTGAAATTCTAATACGTAACACTTGAGGGCTTAAAATTAGTTATTATATTTATTTTTTTTAACAGAAAGTCAAATAAGTTGGCGCCGATCTCAGTCTTAGCATCATATAATTATTTTTGGCCAGAGTATATCTTATTTGAAGAAAAACAAGTATAATATTTGGCATTTCACCCTGAATGGCATATTACGAGACTTTTGGGTCAAAGGGTCAGGTCAAACACCCCAAAGTTCAGGCACAGCTGACTAAAGGGGTGGGCAAGCAATTAACAGTACCGTTTACCTACACCCTTATTCTTAACTGAATAGCGGGACTGACTCTCACTTTTATAGCAAGCCCACAGCTAAGAGTGTGGAGAGTGGCATCAGGATACGCGCTAACTACTAGACCACGCCCGACTCTAAGGAAAAAAGCGAAACATCAATATTAATGTGATATTAAATTTTTCTCCACAAACGACTTGGTGCATAAATGGTGAAGAAAATGATCTTAAATTCAATGGGGGGATAGACCCTCTCGGCAATTCTGAAAATTAAGGAAGCTTTACTGATAAGAAATATCAAACTCTCTATCAGCAAGTATTTACCATTTTCCTGTTCAAGAACAGATCTAACCTTCAGTAATTGGTCCTAACATTATTTGTTCTTCTCTCCTTTACTTTGTGCTCTCTGGTGGTACTTGCCGAAACTTTAGCACTTTTAGATAACTCATTTAAATAGTATATTTTTTGTCTCATTGTATTTGCCGAAACGTTATGATTTTGTATGATGCTTTTTTGTTTCGGATGATGATACTTTCCGAATGCTATACTTTTTACCTAAATATTTTAAGTATCTTAATTACCTACTTTGTGTCTCATAGTAGAACATACCGAAACGTTGTGCAATTATCTAAAGAACTAATAGTGATACTTTCCGAATCGTTCTATTTTTCATGTATGATCCTTTTACTAGCCGTTTCACCTTTGTTCTGTATAATTCTCACAGGATTTTATATTTTAAGTAAGTGTAAATAAATTGTTTTACGAAAGAAAAAATTTAGTATCAGACCCATTCAAGAGCGAAATAAAAACGCAAAGCCGAGTCTGAATTGGATATGCCCATAAAAAAAAGTTAATATAGTGTGTTTTAGAAGATTTTCTCAAAAAAATTGAATTTATGACTTATTTGCTACAAATTTTTTCTTCATTTTAGAAACCAAATTATATGAGATTTTTCAGTGTCTCTCTTTGTCTTTTCAGCAGAAACACATTTCTTTTAGTGGATTTTGTTTTCTAAATTCATAATTAAAGAAACTAAAAGTCATTAAAACTTCTGAAAAACTCTAATAAAATTCGTTCTAATCCAACACGTGTTTTTGATTAATCCGGCGACTTATATAACCAAGTTGCTGTATTTTACAATGAAATAAAGTCTCTGAAGATATTTTGTTAATTTTGCTCAAGGGATTTGAACAACTTTCATTAAAACATCACCTCCAACTTAAATATGTATTTGGAAAGGCAGTTAGAATTGTTATAGTTACAAAACAAAGAGTTTCTTCCTATTACAGTATTACATTGTTTTTAACATCAAACAAAAAAATCCATTTAATTGATAATTAGGAAAGGCAGTTAAAATTGTTACATTTACAAAATAGAGAGCAGATAGTCACTGAACTGAGTACTTAGTCTTAACAAAATATAGCTTTTGCCTTTGTCTCTACTTCACAATCAGTTAAGGCAGCTTACTTGCATAAGCGAACACTAATTCTACCTATGGGGCAATTGAATTAAGAAAAACAACAAAACCATGCATTCTCCTGCAACTTGTATTACATATACATCATATCCTTACGGCCTTTAATTACAAAGATGCCAGTAGCATCTGGAAGGTTGTCGAAGTTATGGTTAACTATGCATCATATATATATATATAATTCTATGCTTAGAAGGGAATTGGGAAGCCAAACAATATCTATAAGAAATTCGATGAAACCACAAAATTATGTTTTCAACTTTAATTGGAGGAGAATCTCAGTTAACTCAACCTCAATACATAATTTTATAAATCCCAGTATATAATGTAAAGCCACATCCTTAAACATAGTAACATCAGTTTTCCTATATATATATACACAGAACTTTCGTATGAGAACCCTTTGATAATACAACAGTAGATTTGCGTGGAAGAAGAGACGATCTGTTTAAAGTTTATGAACACTTATATTTATGGTTCCTGTCACAATTAAATTATTTTTTTTCTTTATGACTTAAGAAGCAATGTTCGAAAATTAAAAGTTTACACTTACAATATATTAATTTAACATGATAAGCTAAAAACAAGAAGCCTCCCCCCCCCAGTACCTCAGTAGTAAGTCTGAAGACTTCTAATGCTAAAACCGGGTTTCGATACCCGTGGCGTACACAGAACAGATTGCCCATTGTGTAGCTTTGAACATAACTACAAGCACCATAAGAAACGCCAAAGGTGCTTTCGGAGGTAAACATTATCTTTTTCAATAAAGAAGAAAAGTCTGAATTCCAAAGTACACGATTTATCGGGTTTTCTGGTTTGTAATACCATCATAAGAAAGAGTTCAATCAATTTAAAGTTAGATTCGCTTTCTAGTCTCTTAGAAAGTCAAATAAACAAATATATATTGTTAATAAGAATTGTAAAACCACTTAGCTAACGTCATATAGCTACTAATTGTATTCCACGCTTGTATATATTGACAATATAACCATCTTCATAACGTGACGATAGTTTAACCAATTATATATATCACGTTTGTATGAATACAACTTAGTTATTGAGACGGCAATTTAACTAATTATATTCCTTATCAATACTGAAACCAAAACTACTCATATAACATTAAAACCGTTTAACAAATTATGGTTCCCATTTCTATAGCTACTAAAACCAAAACCCACCGGAGTGAGATGATGATAATTTCACTATGTGTATTGTTTTGTTTGTTCGTTTTAGTTCAAAGCTTAACAATGGGCTGTCTACGCTCTGACCACGGAGCGGAAATGAATCCTGGATTTTAACGTTGCAAGTCCGAACTAATCGCTGACCCACCAGGGACTTCTTGTATTCCATGTTTATATAGATTCTGACAATCCGAATGCCTATACAAAGTGATGTTAAATTTTATTTTTGTAAATTATTTCAGAAACCAGATGTTCATGTTATTCCTCAAGAAATAGTTCCGTTAAGAACGTTTTATTTCTTTGCCAGTTCTTGTGGCAGAATTAAGAAAAATGTTTTATATGGTAATCCTAACAGAATATTTTAACAACAACAACAACATGTGTAACGTTAGATATTAAAAAGTTTAATACACATCATGTATGTATATAGTACTTAAATAAACTTTCATTTTGAAGTTTAACCCATTTAAACATTTTTAATAAAAAGGCATTTTGAAATATATTTCAACAAGTAAGGTATTTTATATTTTATCAGGTTGTAAAGTTATACATTTATTTCAGCAGAGTATGAATAGTCAAAATTGCATGACAAAATTAATAATAATAATATCCATGTTTAAAACAACAACCCTTTATTTATTTACTTGTCTATGCCGATATATTCATTCTGACTACTGCTCAAGAAGTTTTACACACTTGGATGTGTTTGATCATCATATTCACAGAGTAGTTGAAATAAAACATGCAAGCAGCACGCGATAAGTTGAGACGCTCAAGTATAAATGTTCTATTAAATGAAACCACTCGTGAGTTGTTGTTTTATCAGTTCTGCAATAGTTTTTTATTGTAAATCCTTTTAAAGTGAAGTTGGTGTGTGCAGGAAATATTTGCTGCTATAAATAATCAAATAATTTCAATACATTTTAATCAAATTAAACGCGTACTTTTGATTCACTGAATGTAAGTTTGGGTAACTTTCTAAAGTGATAAAAATGACGCCATATGAAATAAAAAGATAATTCATTTTTAAAACTCTCTACTATATATCGATGCAGAGAACTTCTAAGTTTTTCTCAAATCAAAAACTTAATTTGATAGAAGCAATTAAGCGACAACGCCTGAGAACAATCTTCTGCTTAACGAAAGAGTCACTGCCCTATATGTTTTTTTGCAAGTGGAAAGCACCAACGCTATGCTGAACGCCCTTCCGATCTCACTGGTTAAAACCATTTGGTATTCATAAACGTCATACGATAGTTATTTCCAATTAAAAAATATGGGACGAGGAAATAATAAATGAAAATACTAGAAATAATTATCTTAAACTGCATAACATTTAAACATTCATCTTCTCACGCCCTACACGTTCTAACAACTTCTTCTACGGGAAAACTGCAGAAGTACTAAGATTATAAAGTCAGACATGACATCTTGTTCTCAAAAGTAGATTTACTAACGTTTTACTAACCAATTATTTTATAGGCATTAAATGGAAAATCGTAGTATTACAATTCACGCATCAAATATGGGCCATTGAGAAAAGCAGTTCATCGTTCAGTTATATCATTAAACAATATTCCTTTTTTGTTTGATAGTTAACATGGTTGCACTACGGGAAAATATTGCCTTGCAAATTTTTTGACATTCTTTGAAAAGGTTACTGCTTACGTTGATGAGGGTAAAAGTGTAGATTTGATGTATCTAGATTTTCAGAAAGCATTTGACAAGGTGCCACATAAAAGGCTTGTAAAAGAATATCTCTGTAGGTGTGGCAAATTGGATAGAAAAGAGGTGGGATGGAAGAAAGCAGAGGGTGGTTAGTCAAACTGGATTAATGTTACAAATGGGGTACCTCAGGGCTCAGTCTTAGGACCTTTGCTCTTTTTGATTTATATCAATAACATAGATGAAGGAATGGTTAATAAGTTACTTAAATTTGCAGATGATATTAAGGTCTTGGGTATTGCTAGCTGTGAAGAGGGTGCTGCTGATTTACAAAAAGATTTAGATCATATAATGAGTTGAGCAAATAAATAGCAAATGGGTTTTAATTATAATAAATGCAATATAACTATAATTTGGATGGGAATAACCTTAACAGTGTCACGAAAGAAAAGGGTCTTGGTGTAATGGTTGATCAGTCTTTTAAGCTATCCAAGCCGTGTATTGTTGCCATTGGTATTACAAATAGGATTTTAGGTTGTATCTACAGAAATATTGAATACCAGTCTAAAAAGGTTGCAATTTTATTGTGTAAGTCACTGGTTAGGCCACATTTAGAGTATTGTGTTCAGTCTTGGGCTCCTTACCTAAGAAAGGACATTGAATTTTTGGAAAAGGTTCAGAAGAGGGTTACAAGAATAGTGCCTGAGATGGAGCGGTTGTCATGCGAGGTGAGGTTGAAATTTCTTAAATTTCAACCTTTTGAAGAAAAGAAGAGTTAAAGATAATCTGATTGAGGTGTTTAAGATTGTAAAGGGAATTGATAGTATTTACGTATTATCTTTTTTTCATACTTAACAGTGAGAATGGTAGGACTAGGGGACACAAATATAATTGTTTTCAAGGTAGGACTCCTCTTCAGTTATTTTTCTAACAGGATGATTAACCTTTGGAATGGGTTGCCCTCGGATATTGTGGAGGTAGTCAATGTAAATGAGTTTAAAATAAATCTAGATAATATATGAATGATAAGGTATTAAATTTTTTTAAAGTAGTTATTTAATAGATTTAGTTTGGGCAATGGGACAGCCGAAATGGACCAATAGGTCCCTTGTTAACCCAAAACATTATGTTATGCTATGTTTTTCTCAGTACTGCATTATTTACTACTGTTCAGGTTTCAGTAAAATATTCGTAGTCGTTTCTTCTGTCGTGGCTTGTAAAAACTATAATCAATAACAATAAGGCTGGAGACATTGTCATAAATATACACATTGTTTACTCTAATAAATCGAAGCATTTCTAACTATTATAACGGTGCTTAAATGGCTTCTACATTTCTACGATGCTTTAGTGGCTTCGAAGAGCTTATGATGGTAGAAAATTTTAGAGGGTGGAAATCTCGACTTTCAAGAATCAACTTAAAACTAGCCCTACAACCTTTGCAGGAGTTTGTTTGGTAGCTGTGCATAAATTTTGGTATAGTATACCCAGCCGTTTTTGTTTGGTAGTTGTGCATAAATTTTGGTATAGTATACCCAGCCGTTTTTGCTGTAGACTTCAATGCTTTAATGGTTTCGAAGAGAAACTTGGCCGGTAGCGATGAAAAAACTCTCCTACTCTTTCAAGAATCAACATAATAAATAGTTCTATGACCCGCGCAAGAGTTTTACAATAGATTTGCCTAGTTTTTAATAAAATATTCATATTAATCTTAATAGTATGAAGAACAAATGGGTAGATTTGAAATTTGTCTAACAATCGGAAAATTAACTTTTTTGCTATTATCAATATTTTAGCAGCATTAGCCATTGAAATATAAGGTTCTGAGTGGTGTTTCAATAATAAGTTTGCTTTTTAAGATGGTTTTTGCCCTATTTTCTATTAGAATTTTTGTGACATTTCTGGGTGAACCCTATTATGAACCACTATGGTGATTCCTGATAACTCATAAAAATCATACAACTCGGCGGTCATCAAGCTTACATCTGAATGATACTTTCTTGTCAATATTTGTCATGAACTCGTTTTGTATTTATTGCTTCCATCTGGCTTGTCATTTCTTAATCAATGTTAGTATCAGACATACGTCGAAGTACGTATCAGTGTTTCTACAATCAGTCAAAGTACACAAATATTAAGAAAACTGCTTTGCTCTATCAAACGATAATAAAATTATAGTTACTGCTAGAACTAGGCTTGTTGAAGAAAGATGATGATGAACGAAAATAAAAAATCTAGGTTTGAATATTCGCCGGTTTTCGATTTTGTGACGATCTGGTTAGCTGAAAAACGGCATATACACCGAAGATAGAGCGACCATGCCAGGTAGCTCTTCATATCTAGCTTCTGACGACCTGTGGAGGAGAAAATACAGATGACTTTTGTATTGCTTTAATACGGGGTCCGTGCCATCTCTACATAGAGAGTGTTAGTACACTCTTCCATAATATTAATAGCTGACTACTAGTTTTCGACACGTGTACTTAATACCAATTATGAGTTATAAACTTGAATAAAACTGTCAAAATTATTAGGTACGTAAGATTCTAATATCGTTAAAAATATTTTAAGGTTGATTTTATTAGAAGGTTATTGTTGCAATGTCTTTGACCCTGATGACTCAGCTGTACATTTCAAGGCTTATAACTCTAAAACTTGAGGCTCGATCACCAAAGCAAATACAGCGCAGATATAACTTTGAGCTAAAAGAAATAAATCTACAGTTTTAATTGCTCTCTTTTAATTGTGTCTTCGTGTTTCCCGAGATCAAAATTCCTAATTTTATGTTAATGATATCAAATAATATAAATAATCGTGTAATACTTCAATAATTGAATTGTACAGAATACGTAGACTTAGACGATTACCCGAAGCGATTTTTACTGTTTTTTGAGGATTTATTTAATACAAGTTCCCAGAATATGTTTACGTTTACTGAAAACACTCACAGACTTTTCGATAGCAAACAGTCAGACAAAGAATGAGCCAACAACATCCTGTCTTCATCTTTATATACTTCTTTTCTTTTCTACGACACCAACATTATGTTATTTTATTCCAAAAGAACGTGTTATTCTTATTTATATATAATAATACACGTTAAGCTGACGTGTTAAAAAACTTGTTCTCCATATTAAATTAGTAACAGCATTTTGTATCCCAATCAAATAAAAGAGTCAGATTAAGAAAACGATCATTTACAGTATAAAACTAGAAGGACACTCAGTAGAGGGCATACCTCAGCCACGCAGCGTTGATCATATTCGGCCCTCAAAAAAGAGACAATTTGTCCGTATGTCCGTCGTTTTCAACGGACATAGACCATTTTTGGCAGGTCAATAAATATGATATTCGACATATATCCGCCAAGTTTCATCAAAATTCAATCATTTTTGGCTGAGTTATAAAGCAAAACTAGTGTGAAAAATCGGTCCCCATATTAACAAATAGGGATTTTTTTCGTGACCTTGCTGTGACTTTGACACTCCTAAAAACAAAAACTTCTAAGTTGGGTTATAGTACAAATGTATACCAAGTTTCGTCCCAATCCATTCAGCCGTTTTCAAGAAACCTTGCTAACAAACACACAAAGAAACACACACACACGGGTGAAAACATAACCTCCGTCCATCTTCGGTGTTGGAGATAATAAGAGCTGACGCATTCGTTCCATAGATAGAAATAATTCTGTCCGAAAAATCTCAACCTCGTGCTTGAAGAATTTATTAATCTAAATCTACTGTCTAAATCTATTTCTTGTTTGCCTTAGTCGTTAATACGTTCCTAACGATAAAAAATCCCAAGATTACAGTTAGCCATTAAAGCTAATATTACACAGTATTTGAATTTTTTTATGGACTCAGATTCATATGTACAATGCGAACTTACTTTTATTCACTGAATACTTCCAAGAAATGTTTCAAAAGGTTACAATACTCAGTGATGTCATTTATATATAACATGGAAGTTGTGTTGAGCTCAGTGGATGTCATATTCTATCGCATTGAGGTTTCAAAACATTATTTATATTCAGCTACCTGTCAGTAATAATGCTTTTCGAAACCTTCAAACATAGAAGAACACTCAGGAAAAGAAAACCAACGATCAATAAATGCCAGAGAATTGAAGGAATGAGATTTTGAAGCCACAGTTTGCTATAGCATATATCAAAATATTCAAACGTTAAATACATTCTATAGGTTATCTAATCTTTATTCCTATGATATAATGATATTATACATAAAACATTACTTGCTATGATAGCTTATGTGAGAATGTACACACGTGTTGAAGTCGCGGCGTTTTTACATCAATGTAATTTTCATATGTGGTTCTAGCCAATTTTACACAAGTATACCAAGTAAAGAAAGCAAAAGAAATAATGCTGAGTAATTCTTAAGAGTAACTTTAAGTTCTGCATTATTTAGAATGTGTCTAACATGACGATGAACAGCACCCTGAATTTTACCAAAAAAGTTTTAACAAACACTGTGAGCTCATATTTTGTGATGCTATCCAACTTACGCTGTTTTACACTTACAAATCTACCCAGCGTTCAAGAACAGTTGTGGAAAGTATTCGATTTAATTAGGTTTTCTTCTTTCTTCCATTTTGCTATCTTGTTGATAGTTCTGAAATACAAACTTAGCACATTATGATATTACATCGCTCAACACCCTTCTTATCACAAATGTTGTTTTTATCATGATGAATTAGTTCGGAATTTTTTTGTTGAATAAAGATGTAATGTAAGATTTGTTTACAGCTGTAAATAACACTTCGATTATATTGTTACTCTAAAATAATAGTTTTAAAGTAAGATACTTTTATCTTGGTTTCAAAAATACTTATTTCAGTATGTGAAAAGTACAAGTACTTTATAGGAAAATCATATTAGAGACAAAATTTTATTTGAATATTGTTTCTAATTTCTAAATCATTGTTAGTTCGTTGATTCTTTCTTTTTTTTTGTTACAGAAAATACAAAAAAAAAACAACTTACAAACATTTCAAACGTTAATTTGATTTTAAATATTTGGTATAGAGGTGGCACAGCTACATTATGGAAGACAAAATAAACAAATAATTCTTAGAGACATTAATCAATGTTAAAACAAAACTGAGAATCGTTAGATGAACGAAGGGATGACGTGTATAATATATATATATATATATATATATATACAAATATTGCACGCAGCTGATGATCTGGTTATTCGTTACATGAACAAGTTGACGACGTGCGTAATATATATATATATACAAATATTGCACGCAACTGATGATCTGGTTATTCGTTACATGAACGAGTTGACGACATGTGTAATATATACAAATATTGCACGCAGCTGACGCTCATGTTGTTCATTACATAGACGAGGAGATGACGTGTATAATATATAAATATACAAATATTAACGCAGATGACGCTCTGATTGTTCGTTACATGAACGAGGGAATGATGTGTGCATTTTACAGACGGTCCCTACATTCAAAATGATAAAGGCAAATCTGTCTTGGAAACATTTAAATTATGCTGTGTACAATGATTAGTGAGAAAACTAATTTGATAAAAAAATGTTCCAAGTGTTATTTGGTAAACTTTTCCGTCTAAGGTTTTATACTGATAATCATATACTTCTTGTGAGGTATTCTACATAGTAAATTTCAACCCTTGCATATCAACCTTTTTTATATATTAGAGTAACGGAAATATCATACACAAATTGCAATCTTGAACTAAGCTGTACGGTACAAAATACGATAATCTCCACAAATCACATATTATTAATACATAACAGTAGTAGCAAAAATTGTTAACCTAGAAACGTTGCATAAATGATTATATATATATATACACGATATTATTAACCTACGAAACGTTGCATAAATGATTATATATATATATACACGATATTATAGCGTAAGTAGTCACTCCAGAAAGATATAAAGGTTATGCTTTAATAATAATAAACTTCCCTCAAACTGTTCATTACATTGTATGATACTGCCAGTTAAAGAAACATAAGTAGAAAATTAAGTACATTTATTGATACTAATTCAAACTTTCTAGTCAATTTATTGATACAACATGGCAAGAAATCAAAGGTAAGGTTGGTTAAAGTTATAACTATATAGTTTCTATTCCTATATTCAGATTCTCTGTTATAGCTAGCTCTGAGTAAATTATAGTTATTGTTAGTAGCCTGGAAGAACTCAAAAACTTAGTTTTATATTTTCAATCTTTCACAATTACAATATTGTATGATATTATTATGCTATGTGGGTTCAGCCATCTGGTTTGTTGTTTTCTAACTAATTTTACACAATACTTCTATTTTAAGTATGGGGTTTTAATATATTATTTCAAACCCGCGAGCAACGTAAGCAGTTTAGAGGTAACGAAAAACATATTTTCAAGTGTACATGTATATCTGATAAAATTTGATGCGCTATTGAACAAATCATTTGGATACTTTGGGCATCACAGTGTCAGTGTTAGGTGACTTAGGTTATCAAAATACTGAGCTAAACTAAAGGAATTTTCCAAATGAAAGAGAATTACCGCTTTGAATACAATCGGAAGTAAACCTATTTTACTCATGACGTTCAAAGGAAAGACGATTTCCAGGAAATATAGAACTTAAAAAGAACTATAACACCGATTCTACATACTAATATTAAATGGCACAAAATAAAGCATTGTAATATCCTTAATGACACACAAACACTTATCAAGATAATTAATTAAAATACTTATGATACTTGAAGCATATCAAACCCTCGAGTTATCCATTAGATTTAAAAATTGGACAAATGAATTCATTAAAGAAATAATTTTAATATTTAATAAAACAAAATATAACACTCTGATTATTTTAATAAAATGGAATTGTTACCTACCACCAGAAATTATCTGATTATGTGTAATTACTAAAAATGAATAGCTTAAAGGTTGTGTGTAATCGGAAAACGAATATTTGGTTTATTCATAGTGATATAAGCTTACCATTATGTATGACAAGGAGTGTATTTTTAGCTACCTTCCTATACAGATATATGGCAATGTACTAGTTTAAACTGTCTAACAGTATGATTGATTGAATAACTTCTAAATTATGCTCCATTGTTATTATTCCTAAATAAGTGGACTTGTGTTGGTTTAGTAAATAAAATGTTTTTCACTAAGCAGCGTTCAGTTAACTTCAGGTTTGAACAAAACCGTCACTATAGTCTTGAAACCTTAAACTCTTTTTCAAAGAAGGTGTTTGGTTATGAAAAGTTGCGTCTCTTGCTTTATTCCCTGTCACACTCAATTTTGTATTTTCTTGTGAATGTCACATCATATTTGAAGCATGTTTTGTCAATAGCTAAGACTTTAAGCGAGTTTAGAAACATCAATACTCATGAAAGATTCATCAGGGTGTCAGGGAAACCCAACAAGAATACAGAAATGTGATCGGTTTGTTTCAGGAAGTGAGTTCTCGCAAAGATACCTTGATTGTCAGGGTAGACAATATGAATCATTTTTATCTCTATCGAAAACAGAACTCTTCCAACAATGTTTGTCAATTCTTATAATACCATACTTTTTAAAACTCTTCTCGCCATTGGGAGTTAAGCTAATGGTGCAACTATATAGTAAAACTTTTACATCTTCTTACTTCCTCCATAAAATGTCTTATAATATATATATTTATATATACTAGTTAATTAATAATAATAATAATAATGGTACAACTATATAGTAAAACTTTTACATCTTCTTACTTACTCCATAAAATGTCTTATAATATATGTATTTATATATACTAGTTAATTAATATACTATTTTTTAGTAATCTGAAAACTAGTTAATTAATATACTAATTTTTATTGAAGACAATAATTTGCTTCAATGTCTCCATAAAAATATACAATGTTCGTCATTGTAAATTGTAAGGCTTGTCTTTCTCTAGATCTTGAAAACAATTCTTCAAAATCAGATCTCTGAAAGAATACTATAAAGACACAATTCTACTTTGATAAAAAAAACTATAATTTTAATCGTCTGAAAGTTCATCTTAATACGTTAACGAAATTTACTCCGGTATAATGGTAAGATTTTTTCGTAGCAGCTACACAAGCGCTATTTGTGTTAAGCTGTCCCTACTTTGAAATTGATAGTCTAGACTCTAGAGAAAAGGCAACTAGTCAACAGCACTGATCGCCAACTCTTGGGACGTTTTTGTATGACTTAAAACAGGATTGGATCGTCACTCTTCTAGTGCACCCACGGCCCCAAAGTGCGGAGCCATAAACTATCCAACTCACAATTAGCCCACGTATGGCGCAAAATATTTGTTTCAGCGCAAAGCTAATCTTTGGGCCACATGTGAAATTTTGGTGTTATAATTCCTCAAGTTTATCGCTGAGCTAGCAAGGGACATAAAAGTTAAATTTTATATTAACCAGTTTCGAGGGTACTTCTACGGTAAGTACCTACAAGTTTTTATAATAATACCACGCCAAAACGAAGTTGAAAAACTTAGTTTTAAAAATTTCAACAGTATAAAACAGAAAACATCAACTTAAGAACTGGCATTCACGTGAATATTTTCTAATCAATTTCTTCTTGTTGCTGCTAAGTTAGAAGTCCACAGAAAGCGAAGTTTCTTCTTCTACTTCTCTTCTATAAGTGTTTCAATATATACATTGACAGTCTCGGCACTCCGTTGCTAGAGTGGATAAAAGTTAACTGGAGCCACAAAAATTCATAAAAAAAGAACAAACGAGTCTATCTTTCTGTCAGATATCTCTACATGTATCTTCTTTCAGAAGGCGTTTTGTCCATTCGTCTCTAATGTACTAAGAAAATATTGATCTTTATCGTAACAGGATTGACTCAGGAGCATAGGAGTAGATTTTTAGGGAGAACTATGAAGGAAATTGAAACAAAATGCGCATATAAACTTGATAATTAATTTAGTGCTTATTGTATTAATGAAACAGATTTTAGTTATTTGAAATATGAATTTCATTATTTCTTTGATATCGTAAACATGATAACATTGACGTTGCGTTAATTTTCTTATATTCACTTTCCAAAATATAGTTTCACTTTATAGTTTCACATTGAAACTATTAAACTTATTTATTTTATTTTATTGTAAAACTACATATAGATTACCTTTATTGTTTCACCACGAAAATTTATATCCTATGCAGGAAACCTTAGAGCTAACTCTTGTGGTTTCATTATGAAACTATAAATCTTATCTGTTCTATTTTACTAAATATTATATGTAATATTTTAACTCTGTCTTACCTTTTATATTATATTTATTATTTTGCTACCTTGAAGCTGCACATTCTATTGTTACTCTTTAATTTTGAACCTACAAAAAGTTGTAAGAATATTTTAATTGGAATCAAACGTTAATGCATCGCTGCTATATGTCGTGGAATCGTTTAACATGTATTCGATATAATCTTCTTATGATATAAAGTTTTTCTCCGATGAACGTCATTCAAATCAATATCCTACTTACATAGCTAATTTAATTATCTGTAGTGATATTATTGTTTTCATTATCCTGCCACTAATGACCTAATGCCAAGGAAAAACACGAAGATAATCATGAAACTGGGTGAGATAAAGCTCATAGTATTTGTGGGACGATCTTGGTTTATTATATCACACATCGTGCAACAGAAATTCAGTGGTCTATGAAAAACACAAAGATGATCATGAAACTGGGTGAGATAAAACTTATAGTATTTGTGGGACGACCTTGGTTTATTATATCATACATCGTTTTTGAGCCACTCGCAAACAGCTTACGTATGATATATGACCAACAGGGTTTAGCTATCACGTCAGAACTCAAGAAGATGAAGGTGTCAATATTGAACAAACCATCAGCCACATTTCTGTTAAAAAAGCTACATAACCTGATTCTTATCAGATTCAGCTGCTATCAGAAATTCTCCGTACCGAACTGTTGAAGCCTCGGCCTAAATGTTGTAACTTTTATCTTGCCATTTAATGTCCATGTATCTATACGAATCAATAATAACAGGATCTTAAACTAATACGTTTAGCAGTGTCGAGAGGTCAAAGTTTATTTGTCCAATACTACAAAGATATCAGAAAGAAACAACTAGATTTAACATACCTTAATATTAAATAATAAACTACAGAGTTCTCAAGATTGAAACTTTGTGATAAAGCAGTAACATGTTTTGTTCTGTTTTCATATCATCATCCTTTAATAACAACTGGCGGAGCCATTTATTATAGCGACATAAAGAAGATTTTCTTACACTATTAAATAATATGGAATTTGACTGATAAATAAAATCTTAAACATATTTCATCTAAAGCCTTATAAAACATAATAGGAAAAGTTTCTTGTCATTGATCTAGTCGAGCGGATGAGGACTCATATTGATTAAAACCATGTTTCTCCGTGATTTTCTAAATGTCTATAAGACCTTCACCATGATGCTGCACGATGTTGGTAAAATCTAGTTAGTGTCTTGTAAAAAGTATCTTGTTAACGCTCGTATTCAATGCTCGTTTAAAATCTTATTTCTTAATACAATAAAAGTAAACGAAAAAATGGGAAGTGACGTACTTATGAGCAACACGATATAAGCTGTCTATTCCTGAGCAAACATGGTATCCAGAATATATAGAACTTAGACATTTTTAGTGTTTGTGTTATATAGAGAATGAAGTTTCATAGACCATGAGTAGCGAGTATTAGTTATGAAAAATAAACTCGATTGATACGGTTCTTTGATGAAACAAACAGTAAACCGTAAATACAGATGATACTCAAATCAGTAATTCGAATCTACAGAACTGATAAAACCAAAAATTGCCAAATAAAAATATTCAACTAGAATTTCATATCCGTGATCTATGTAAGAAGTTGTACCATTATAGTCTCACTAATTATCAAATGTACTCTATTCTTGTCACAGTCTTAGATTAAGTCATTAAGTTATCAATGTATTTAATCATATGATAAGGTTCTATAAATATGACTGAAGATATTTTGTTATGATAAGTAGTTTCCTGTAATAAGCTCAGTTCATGGTTTTTATAACTCTTTCCAAACCGGACCAGTTATTCCGTGCAGTTCATTCAAAATGAAATAACATCATTTCAACAATTAGATATTGGAAAGAAAAAACAAGAAAACGTTAGTTCCACCAAAACGATTTACTGAACTCTTTATCCTATAACTGATATTATAAGTAGACCATATAGCTTTAAATTGTTTTATAGTCATTATTATATTTACTATTTTGTATTTACACTCTGGAAGAGTTTAGTATTAGCCAAAACATGGGCTCTCCTCCATCTAATTTTGGCGTTCCATCACAACACGTTTGTTAGTGCGCAGTCCAGGCACTATAGTATATTCCCTAATTCCGAATCACCAACTACAATGAGGCAACCAGCTGACAGCAATCACAATTATTTTAAAAATGTATTATTAATTTTTATTGTGTGTATGTCTATTATTTGTATTTACCCCCAGTGACCAGCCGACATACAACGCTGGAAACCAGGTTTCAATCCCCGTGGTAGGCGGAACACAGATTCTTTATTTAATAGCTTTGTGCTTACAATCAAACAAACAATTTGTATTTTTAATATTTCATCCAAGGTACACAATGCAAGGAAGATTATATTAATATTATTACTTCTTCTACCGTTATAAATTTGAGAATTTTGGCACTGGCCTCAGCACGGGCTCTTCTTCCTCCAACGATCTTCTCAAAGTTCTTTCTGTGATAATGCCCTGTGCCAAATTCAATTTCATTTAAGTCCTTGTCACGTAATTTCACGATCGCTCCATTTTCATACTTTCCCACCCTCTTTCCTCCAGACTTTTAGTTGACCATTATAACATCTGTTTTTCTTTTCATACTATTTCTCGAATTTATTATATATATATCGGTTAATGTTCAGTAAGTGGCCATCAAACTCCCTATCCAGATCATTTCAAAGCACGAGTAACTTGTAATTAGTCATAATTTAGCACTTATATGTCAGTCCACAGCGTCTTACTTCAAGAAATTGTTTTTGTGGGCGAACACTCAATAGGTTTGATTCACTTACCATTGCACCTATAATTAAATCATCCACACACTTATTCTATAAGATACTATACTAAACGATCCATTACAGCTAGCAACCGTAAGCATATTATCAAAATTGATCTTGTTTTCCTAATTAAATTACACATTAACAGAAGATCCAAATGTCCCTCCATCAGATACACTGCTTTCAGTTCCACGTATGTTCCAACAACCTAATTCATACAACAGGCTTGCAATTTCTTTTTCTTCGCCTACAAGTTTTACAAGATAACTTAACTAATGTTCACTAATAGGCCTAAGTTTACAGTAGAAGTAAATACAATAATTTCACTTGCTTGGTAATTCTCTCTCCCCAAACATACTGCGTGCCTCTCACTGCTTTAAACTATAAACTTTAAACTATAATCTACTGTAACAGGCACATAAGTCAAGAACCATCTAGTCTAGACTAATTCGCGATTTAACAGTCAAACTGTTCTAAAATCTATGGAGTAAATTCCAGATGTTAAGCCTCGTGCTTATCACTTGATGTCAAACCACCCTACGATCAAAAAATGATATAAATATCCAAATCAAAAACATAACATATAATATCTATACAAATGAAATAGCCTTTATTTAGTTTTTATTTATTTGTTTTGCTTTAAACGCATATATGTGTTACTGGCTAAAATTGAAAGTTTCTATAGCCAAAATGTTATTTTCAATTTGATAGTATATTATGCAGTACATTCTTATATATAAAGTGGTGGGAAAATTATTTTACTCGGCCTTTCTTTTTGTGCCTGTACTTGTTTCGAGACTGTGCGATGTGGGAGTTCCGAACTAGTCTAAAATGATTATGGACATTGTCTAATGTAAGCCTACTGGTATTTCAGTCATCCAAACAAATATATACATCTTTATTAACAAACCAACCGTGACAAATGTATTACAGCAGATGATCAACAAATGCTGGACAAATACGAACATTTTCTCTGAGTAAGAAAACCTAAATCAAACCTAATGTAACTGAAAATAGTGGTCACACCGTCTCTTAATATTTGGCTGTGATAACTACTTAATGGTTTAACTACTGGCTTTGATAACTACTTAATAACGTCCTGGCATAGAGTGCAAGAGGGGCTGAATGTAGGAAGGGGCGAGTTCATAATACCACAGGTTAATTAGAGGTTCCTGCAGTTCCGAGGAGCTTCTCGGTTTCTTCCCTTGCACTTTGTTACCCATTACCTCCCAGAAGTTTTCGATAGGGTTGAGATCTATACAGTTGCTTGGCCAGTGTAGTGTCTCCTTTCGAAAATAGTCCTTCACCTGAAGCAATGAAATAAAGCTTAAGATGTCTTTTCAATACACACAGAGTGAAATTTCCTTTTTATCTCACGTCTACTGCAAAAAGTGTATAAAAATTACCAACCATTTTAGCCCTGAGACATGCAGCAGACTCATTTTGGATGTGCACTGGTCAGCTCCACCAAAGTGATCCTGAATTGTTGGCTTTGACCAGACTCGAGGATTTCGATGTACCTGTCGGCATTGACAGTGTCTTTTACAATATGCAGACATCTCACACCCTGGCCAGAGATGCATCCCCATATCACATGACTCTGTGGATACTTCACTGTTGTATTCAAACACTCTGGATGAAACTCTTCTCCACATCTACGTCGTACAAAGTGCTTCCCATCAGACCTGTACTGGTTGAACTTTGATTTTTCTAAGACCACTTTACTCCATTTTACTCTGTCCAGTGAGCATCCTATTTGGCCCAGTTAAGCCTCATTTCCCTCATCTTATTGGTGAGGAGGGTTTTATTTCTTGGTTGTCTTGCTGGGAGATCGGATGGACAGAGACGAGACTAGATGGTGAGGACGGTGAAAGTGACCCCTGGAGTTTTCTGTCATGCTCTTTTGAGATCTTTGGACGGCAGTCAACGATTCTGCAGGCTCATGCATTTCAGAACACTATCGTTAGCTACTGTGGAAGCTTTCTTCCTACTCCTTCCCTTCGACCACTCTACACAGTCAGTCTCTATGTCTCTTCACCCATCGGCCCACAGTAAATTAATTAAATTTAACTCTAATAGCAGCCTGCCTTGTAAAAAGTCCCTCTTTGCTCAAAGAAACAATGACTAATTTTTCTGTCGAGTTAACTCGCAACTTTTGGCCAGGCAGCATCATAAGCAAGTTGTAACAAATAGACTTCTAAATTGACTCTCAGTAAGAACCTCTATTTATAGCCAAAAAAGGTGATGCAATACCCAGACAGCCTACAAAGCTATTGATGTAATAATTAGACAGTATTGCACCATCCATGAAACACGCTTGCACTTACATGTATTAGGGCCTCAAAATGGACGATGATTCCGAAAAAATTGTGAAAACATTAGTTGATGTAACAAATTTTTCCACTACTGCTTATTATAAAGAATATGATAATGATCCAATAACTTAATTATTTAAGAGAACCATGAGTTGTTGAACTCATAAAATTGGAAGACATAAAAAAGGATTACTGTTCTCTATTTACCATCGATATCAAGCGGATTATTTTTCAGTTATTTGTAATTGCGCAATACGTTCTTCTGTATCCATATAATAAATCAGTTTAAGATCAGCTGTTCTAAATTCCAAACACTCTACTATCTATTGTAAAGCTAGCATGAGCATTCTTAAAAGTTGAAAGAATTTAAATTATAATCGTAAAACAATCCGAAACTATAACATACACGTTATTTTAGAAATGTTTCTTCGACTCTTGGTAATTAGATGAATAATAACAAATATGATTGTATAGTATACATCTACGATTCATCAGATACCTTTAACTCAAAATTTTTATTATTTTAGGTGGTAAATTACATGCTTTTTTATTATACATTTGTTAAGAGTGGTGATTATCTTACAAAATTTACCAAATTAATGGTCTGAACCTAAAGCTTTTTCATAATACATACAATAGCAATAAAATATACATTTCTGTTTTCACATTGGTTTATGTCACAATTCTGCTGATTTTTTTTAAGGAAATCTCCTCCTTTCCCCATTTTAAGTAAAAGCTCTCTGAGTTAATTAAAATAAGAAAAAACCTATTACACTCTGTAGTTCGGCAATAATTGCTGGTGTAAAAGAATAGAAACGTTAAGGAAAAGAAAAAAGCTGAAAGCGTGTTTCTGAAGAACACGTGATTGCTTTGGTGAACAAGACATGATCGAGAGCGCTAATGAAAATCCATAACATCAATTTTGCTAAAAATGCTGCCTTGAACAGAATAGTTTTTGATTTCAGGAGATGCTTTGATTATAACGAGTTATTCACGTCTTCACACACACCGATAATTTTAACTTGATCAGAATACGGTTATTATTTTTATGTTCATATCCCTAAAATATATACATTCATCTAGCTTGTAAAAAGTCTCATTTTAAACTTCAGTCATTTAGAAAACTGTGCATTTCTTAAAAATTATTGTTTGTTGGTTTTCAAATTTTCATGCATAACAACACAAAAGGTAGTCTGTACATAGCCGTCCTAAATTTTGAGCTTAAACTAGACGTCATCCAGCTAGTAATAAACACCAAACGCTTATCCTGTTTGACCAAATAATAGAACTTAACTGTCACTCTTATAACGTACCCTTAAGTGCAGAGCAAATATTTCTGACAAAACGACGTGGCCCACGAATTGTCGGATTCCTAATCCAGGGAACATTAACATACAGGCCACACCCGGTTCTTTAGAATTAAACATAATTTTCAACTCTTTCTGTATCGCTGTATTCACCATGTTTACAGCTTTGTTTATTTGTTTTGTTTTTCGTTTTTTTGGAATTTTACGCAAAGCTACTAAGCTACCCTAATTTTGAAGTGATAGAGAAGGGGGGAAGGAAGTTAGTCAACACCACTTACCGCTATCCCTAGGATTATTTATTCTTCACGAACATAATGAACATGCTGCGCACTTTTAGTTTAGTACACCGTTATAAAATTAACAATCAACCTCGCTATTCGGCTAAAATAACTTACAAAGCCATTAGGACGACGAATATTAACGGCTGCATTCCGTCCTTCCGATTAATAGGTAAAAATTACGCACAGCTGTACGTGAATTCTAGGGGACTCTGGTTTGTTATGAATTTCACGCAAAGCTACGCGAGAGCTATCTGCGTTAGCCGTCCCTAATTTAATAGGGTAAGAGTAGAGGGGAAGTAACTAGTCATCACCACCCACCGCCAACTCTTGGGCTACTCTTTTACCAACGAATAGAGGGATTGATCGTGACATTATAACACCCCCACGGCTGAAAGGGCCAGCATGTTTGGTGTGGCGAGGATTCGAACCCGCAACCCGCAGATTGCAGGCTTCGTTTTGCAAATCGAAAACGTTTTAATTTGAACTAACTTCTACCTACTGATTACGTACTCTAAGTTATAATATTAGTCGAAATATTAAATGAGCTTTGATAAATGATTCTAATTAACCATACCCGTTAAAAATCAACTATCCAAAACCCAAAGCTCACGTGTTAATAAGCTTGAGTTCATGTTATAGCTTGTAACAGAGGTTTCTGGTGTGAGAGTTAATAGCTGCTCAACATGAAAAACAACAAAACTGCTTATCTCATGTTTCATAAGATCCTGCATTAGCTCTTAAAATATTATATGCTATACATACGTACGTTAGCTAACTTACAAGTCTGCTTTCAATGATGAAACTACCTTCATATAGATATGTTTCCTTCGCTTCCTGTTTTGACTTATTCTTGTCTAGATAGGAATACTCCTAGAAACTCGCTATGGATAGACAGGTGCATTAGTGATAACAACTGTAAGTATAGAGATCGTTTTCCTAGAACGTGAACATTATTTAGGTATGTATATAGATGGTGGTGTGCTAATGCATCTATGTTATATGCCCTTTCAAGCAAAGAGTGTGTACAATTTCGTGCAACATACGTAGCTGTTTAAATGCATGGCCCATTGACTCACAACATGTGTTATGTTGCAACAAATCAATTTCCAAGTATATCTTTTAACATGCTCCATTATTTACTAGTGTATGTAAATAATGAGTCACCTTACATAAAAGGTTAGTTGTGTTTATTTTATGTTCGTTTATTAATAATGTTGACTTTGTGGACTTTCATTCGCTACTGCAAATAAACATTCTGACCAATAACAAGTAATTCTCTCGCATCAGGTTACACTACCAAGTAATGCTCTCGCATCAGGTTACACTAACAAGTAATTCTCTCGCATCAGGTTACACTACCAAGTAATGCTCTCGCATCAGGTTACACTAACAAGTAATGCTCTCGCATCAGGTTACACTACCAAGTAATGCTCTCGCATCAGGTTACACTAACAAGTAATGCTCTCGCATCAGGTTACGCTACCAAGTAATGCTCTCGCATCAGGTTACACTAACAAGTAATGCTCTCGCATCAGATTACACTACCAAGTAATGCTCTCGCATCAGGTTACACTAACAAGTAATGCTCTCGCATCAGGTTACTGATGTCATCACGAGACCATGTTATATCTAATGACGGCTTCTTGTGTGAGACAGGGAGTGTAGACTGTGCAGCGCTTTTACACCTGTCTTTTTACCTGTCTGGGACGGAAGTAATGGACAAACTACGGTGATTACACTTGATATATTTTATACAAATGCTTCCCGTTCTAATTACAGTAGTCAGTAACTGAAATGTATCGTTCACTGCTGAAAGTACATTCAAGAAATTTTTATGTTAAGGGCTGGTTCGCAACTTTCAGGCATGAAATTCTTAAGAGTTTGTATATTCAAACTGTTATTACGATAGCGTCATAACGCGAGTCATTTTAAAGCCTATGGTTACAAGTATCACAACTTTGAAGCTAATATTAAAACCACCTTCAGCAAGGAACTGTGAATCTGACGACTGATGGTTCTCATCTTCTTTCAATAAAAACGAGCTGCGTTTGGTGCCAACGATCCGCTATAAGAATGACTGTCAAGTCCCACTATTTAGTGAGACAATATAAGCCCAAACGTTGGCGATCAGTGCTTTTGACTAATCTATCAGTTCAAAATTAGGAAATGACTATATGCAGATAGCCCTTTATATAGCTTTGCACGAAAACTTCAAACTAGTTCTTAATAACATAGAAATATATATTCAGAAAAACTAAAATACTAATTTTCCAGTAGTGAATAAATTAATTCAAAATAGATACTTGTGGTCAGGTTAGGCCCGGCATGGCCAGGTGGTTAGGGCGCTCGACTCGTAATCTGAGGGTCGCGGGTTCGAATCCCCGTCACACCAAACATGCCTACCTCCGCCTTTGCCTGGTCCCAAGTCCAGGATGAGAAAGGTTGGGCGCGGGGCTAACAACTCCACTCCGTAAAAACCAACCTGCTACAAGTAACTGCAACAACAACTTTCCGTTGGTGAGGTGTTGTTACGGCCCTATGCTCCACTGGGAGTTTACAGGAATAAAACAAACAAAAAAAACTTGTAGTCAGGTTATTTAAAGACTTTCATTAGGCGATAAATTCGATTGGATAGTTTTTGGACGATATTTTAAATTTTAAAACCAATAAAAATTAACACTTAATAAATTATTAGGGAGAGAAACTTATGCGAAATTTGCAAAGGAAACATGTATATGAGAATGTTTTATGGAATATAGATATTAATAGAAACGTTATTAAGTGTATCACTAAAGCTATTTTAACAAAACAACTTCGTTCATTTCGAAGACGCTTAGTCAAATTGATAGCAAAGAAAAGTTACTGGAGTACTATTATGCTCTTCAAACTAATTTAGGAAATTACTAGCTTGATGGATTGTTGCAGTCTACACTGTCAAACTAACTCAAGCAGGGTCACGCGCCTCATGTGGTGTTCTCCACATTTGTGCTTTACTGTTTATGACTGTTTGCATCTGAGATAAACGGTTTTCGGGTTGATGTCGACTACCGCATAACAGTTGTTATGATGTTATTTCCAAAATACGTGAAAAGATAGCGAACCTGATACCAACAGTTTGTTTCTTACATTTTATAAGCTTCTCATGTTAACGTTACCAACAGTTTATTTCTTACATTTTATAAGCTTCTCATGTGTTATCAACAGTTTGTTTCTTACACTTTATAAATCTCTCATATGTTACCAACAGTTTGTTTCTTACACTTTATAAACCTCTCATGTGTTATCAACAGTTTGTTTCTTACACTTTATAAACCTCTCATATGTTACCAACAGTTTGGTTTCTTACACTTTATAAACCTCTCATGTGTTACCAACAGTTTGTTTCTTACATTTTATTAAGCCTCGCTTGTGTTACCAACAGTTTGTTTCTTACACTTTATAAACCTCTCATGTGTTACCAACAGTTTGTTTCTTACATTTTATTAAGCCTCGCTTGTGTTACCAACAGTTTGTTTCTTACACTTTATAAGCCTCTCGTGTTACAAACAGTTTGCTAGAATGGGCATATTATTTTTGGAATGTTGATGAACTTTTATTAGAAAAATAAGAAACTTATAACCCTATCACTTTCGAAAGGTAGACTTCTCTTCATCGTGAACAAACGTTAATTATAGATGTCTTTGAACGACCTATCAAAGGTACGACGTTTGATAATGATGCGCATGTTACAAAGAAACTTACTCTAATGACCCTTAGAAGCTCAAATATATCCTTGATCACTTGCTCATTGTTTTGCAGACTTATCATGATGTGACTATTTTTATTCATTTATATAGCTCATATAATCAGCAAATACCCCACATGTTCAATCTATCTTGTTTACATAACTAAATGGAGTATTTTACAAATGTTGAGGAGGTGAGAAATGTAAAAAAATAGCCAACCAGTGTAATAGGAACAAACCCTACTGGACGTCGTTGAAATTTGGCAAGACTTGTAATATTATAATTAATTTTGTTTATCATTCATATTATTTTATAGGCACGAGAAAAAAAAATTCCCTTTTTTTATTAAGACAATTTCTCGTCAACTGAAATGGGTTGTTATTAAAAAATGAAATTACTACACTGTAAAAAAATAACACGAGACGCGTTTAGTGTAGAATACTCAATTAAACAATGTGTATTTTTTAAACGTTATTGATGTTCTTTAGTTAAATACTGTGTTTATGATATGGTTTGGATAGATGTAGAAAGTTATTTGAACTCTTCGAGGTAAAGATATTTAGGGAATTACATGTTAACTTCTGTAAAAGATATCAATGTAAACAACTATGGCTTCTTGTTTTCTTTGAATATTATTTAATTAATTATATGCTATATAATATTTTACATTAAAACATTTAACTATTTTATTGTTTGTTTTTTTTCATCTAATAAACAATACAAATTAATTCACTCCAAAATGTTTTAAATTATATAAAGAAAACCTGGGTGTTTTTTACAAAAATTAGCTTATATGGCATTTTTTTGCTTAGCTGCGGAACTTACGCCGTGTATGAAAGGTGTTCGTTTATTGATGTTAAACACCTGAGATAAATAAATTGACTGCAAAATCTATGATTAGGCCTAAAGGGTAAAATTTAATAAACAAACTTGTGTATTATTTTCTTGCCTTATTATTATTTATTTACTGTGAAATGTCAACAGTAAAAACTTATTGTTAAAAAACATATACTATTAGATTCTGAATGCATGATAAATAGCTGACGTATTTATTAATTGCAACCAGCACGGCTTTTAATTAATGTTTAGAAGTTAAACATTACTTTTTTAGAGTTTAATACTTAACTTTTTAATACTCATATTAGTATTTCGTATTCAACAGATTCATTATCACTAGTAGTAATTTGTTTGGCCCGGCATGGCCAGGTGGTTAGGGCGCTCGACTCGTAATCTGCAGGTCGCGGGTTCGAATCTCCATCACATCAAACATGCTCGCCCTTTCAGCTGTGGGGGCGTTATAATGTGACGGTCAATCCCACTATTCGTTGGTAAAAGAGTAGCCCAAGAGTTGGCGATGGGTTGTGATGACTAGCTGCCTTCCATCTAGTCTTACACTGCTAAATTAGGGACGGCTAGCGCAGATAGCCCTCGTGTAGCTTTGCGCGAAATTCATAACAAACTAACAGTAATTTGTATTTGTCATTACAGAAAGTTCTGGTTTCTGTAGGTAATCATCATGTCTGTACTTACTACGAATACTAAATACAGCTCTGAAGCGAGCAAACAGGGTTAATCATTAATAAGAAAAGTAAAGTGGATTTTTAAATAATTTATACACATTGATGACTACTATCTGCTGAATATTGCGTTGCTTATTGTTCTATTACAATATAGTTCTTTATACTTGCTCATTAAACCATTGCCTTACTTTGTTATCCAATCTATTCGAAAAGTTGTTCTTAATCAGTTGGGATGTATATAAACAACTATTTAAGGTTACTGACTTATAAGCGTACATAAAATATTTTGCATTATGTATTACAAGTTGTCCATTATTGGCAGAAAATAGTATAAATGGGCCAACATAAGGGACAAATAATAAGGCAATGGGTTAAAACCATCAGAATGTTGCTTTTTTTTGTTGTTTTTTTCAATCATTAGATTTGAACACTGCTTCTTATAGGAATAAACGACACGTGTTTTATCATTATCCGTTTTCTGCTACACACCCTAAGGGGTATAATCTGTATGTGCTTATTTGTAAGATTTATTGTCAGATGATACTGCTTGACTAGCTGGTTATGTAAAATATGGATATCCAGAATAGGAAACGCAGCAAGTTGCCATATTTCATAAAGCTCTACGTTTCCCAGATCTCCGGGTTATGATAGAAGGTGGGAAGGAACGTGGAAAAGAGGACATTAATCAAGTTAGTTACCTATTGACAACGCTGACATTCTACCACGTTTATCTGGCTTCTTTTCGCACTATTTGATGGAATATCTGCTAATCTTAGAAAAGGAACCAAGTGTCCGAGGAGGCACACGATATACTATGACTCACACTTGTATACCTACTCCACTGAATGAAACCGTTGATCTGTAAGTACAAACAATAACATTATTCTTAAAGGTATGTCAAAAAATCTTGCGTTAGAACTCATGTGTGAACTTTAGGAATGTTTGAAGTCTGCAAACGTATTTCTTTATCATTTAATTTGCAGTGCTACTCGCGCCACCTGTAGATTAGCTACTGGAGTCTGTAAACAGCTAAAGTTTCTCTTATAAGTACCTCAGCCTCGAACAAAGTCGTGATTGAGAGAATCAGTTGTGGAGTTCACTTTCACATACTAACCTGTAATTATAATGAACCACGCTAGAATTGCACAAAACCCTACTAGAACGTTTGGGCAAAAAGCACTTTTAATAGCAAAGCTTCAGTTCAAACAACACTTTAAAACCATTACTTTTTACTGCTAAAGCTGTACACATATAAAAATGCACCAAAAATGCACGCATGCTAGATTCACAGTCCCCAGTGACACAGAAGTATGTCTGCGGATTTACACTGCTAGAAACCGGGTTTCGATACCCGTGGTGGGCAGAGCACAGATAGCTCATTGTGTAGCTTTGTGCATAACTACAAACAAACAAATTAGACTAACAAGGAGAAGAAAATTTGCACAAAATGACCCGTTTGTAATTCTTATTATTGTTATTATCAAACTTCTCTTGCCAACATACAACGAAAACAGTTTGGTAGATTGCACCCAAAGACGATTTGTATCTTCTGTATTTTACCTAAGCTAAAATACACCATAATTCTAGTGTAAACTACATTATCATTATCCTTTGAAGTTAGCTTTCTTAGGAATATCTGGTGATCCTTTAAAAAGCTAAAATACAGGGTGAAACAGGAATTACCAGCCAACAATAGATGAATATTAGATGACTTGTACACTATACAATCGGTGTCTTTAGATAACCTATATTATGTAAGAAATGAAAAAGTAAAAGAAATCAGTACACATAATACTAAATTTTATTACACAGATTCGTCAAATAATTACTTTAAAAAACACGAAGGTTTATTCAAAGCAATGTTTTAGACGTATATGTTTTATTTGAAAAGGCTGCCTTTCTACTGTTAAAATGTATACGCTCATAGTGGGGGCTGTGTCTTAGTCTAGGCATATATTTACCCATTGCTATGTTTTATATATATATATAGAATTTAGTTACAAGAACTATAGAAGCTCACTAAATTCTTAAACAAATCTCCACAACAATATTCAGCCACAACTTAGCAACTTATATGTCGAACTAATCCGATTAAATAATCAATAGTTACAGTAAATCATCATGAACCGTTTTGGTTACTATTAGCTATGTTTATTATCATTACAATGTATTGTTACGTATCTGCTTATTTGTTAATTTCCGGTAGAAATTCTTTCCGAGGAACTTCAGCGATACAAGTCCTTTCTTGATTAAACCACTTTATTCTTTCTCGATACAAACTTCTAGTACACAGTAGTTCCACAATCAGTACGTTTCTCATTACT
>NW_013665697.1:501976-505654 GCF_000517525.1 Limulus polyphemus | reverse complement strand
AACACGAAGGTTTATTCAAAGCAATGTTTTAGACGTATATGTTTTATTTGAAAAGGCTGCCTTTCTACTGGTTAAAATGTATACGCTCATAGTGGGGGCTGTGTCTTAGTCTAGGCATATGTTTACCCATTGCTATGTTTTATATATATATATAGAATTTAGTTACTATAGAAGCTCACTAAATTCTTAAACAAATCTCCACAACAATATTCAGCCACAACTTAGCAACTTATATGTCGAACTAATCCGATCAAATAATCAATAGTTACAGTAAATCATCATGAACCGTTTTGGTTACTATTAGCTATGTTTATTATCATTACAATGTATTGTTACGTATCTGCTTATTTGTTAATTTCCGGTAGAAATTCTTTCCGAGGAACTTCAGCGATACAAGTCCTTTCTTGATTAAACCAGTTTATTCTTTCTCGATACAAACTTTTAGTACACAGTAGTTCCACAATCAGTACGTTTCTCGTCACTTTAAACTTAACAACTTTTATAATACACTCTATAAATCACAGCGATTTATAATCTCGATAACTTCACTCTCGACGAGTGCAAAACACACACTTTACGGCTCACTAGTTCGAAAATGAATTGTAAATTACCCGAAACTCACCATGACTACTGTTCGCTTAACTCCGCTGGCTTTTCTCGCCAGGCTTATATACTAACAAAGAGGCTTCTCCAAACTTCACGGAATTCCCTGATAATTCGAGAAATTCAGTCACGCATGCGCCAGCAGCGTCACGTGACTTCCGCTGTCGTAACAATATGAAGTTAGCTACCATATCAAGTAATCCTTTGTCCATACTTAAGCATGAAACAAGCCAGCAAATAAGATAAATACAAAACTGTGAACTTAAAAACCTGCAAATAGGGATCATAAATAATGTAAGCGAAAAATGCTAGAAATACTGCAGACATTATTTACTTATGCTGTTACCTAGAATTACATTTGGTGGAGTCAAAATAGGAACGTAGGGTGTGTTGTTGTTGTTGTTTTTTATTTAACACTGATCATGCACTGTTTATCATCTGTTACAATGAGATATGAAAACAAGCTAACACCACATTCTGGTTTTTTAAACTTATATTTTGATCTAGCGAAAGTACCCGGCTTTGCTCGGGTTATTAGGTCGATAGTGTGTGTATTTTGAACCCATTTTAATATAAAAGTATAACCTATATACTTTAGTTGCTGAGCAACATTACATAAAAGCCATTGTTGGAACCCATTGTTACCAAAAAGAAATTGGCTTTCTATATATTAAAAGTTGTTATATAAGGAACTATATCTTTCCTATGTGGTTTTTCGCTAGCTTGCCTCATTAAAAATAATTTACCGACGTTTGACTACCTCAACCGCAGTTTTCTGCCTCTTTGTTGGTCTAGCTTGATTTCACAAAATTAATTTATTTGAGTGAGCTATTAGCTATGAATTGTGAGGTTAGTGTATACTATGGGGTGGGATATTAGTAATTGTCTCGTCATTTTAGACGGCTATATGCTAGTCCCATAATAGTTAAAACTACCCTATAACATCCTATAACAGAGAAAAACTACTCTATAACATCCCATAATAGTTTTGTTGCTAAGCAACGATATATATTGTTGATCATTACCAAAAGAGTAGCGTGAAAGCGTTCACAACAGTATAACATCTAATTTTCTGCCTCTTGTTGGTAAAACTTGATTTCGCAAAATGTATATAATTTAGTTAACTATGAAATGTGAGGTTAGGGTATACTATGGGGTATATAGTAGTACTTTCCACGTCATTTTTGACTAGTTATATGCTAGTAATAGTTAAAAACCACTATAACATCCCATAATAGTTAAAAAACCACTCTATAACAGCCCATAATAATTAAAAAAAAACACTATAACATAACAGTTAGAAAACAGTCAATAACATTCCATAATAGTTCAAATATTCTATAACGTCCTATAATAGTTAAAACCAATCTATAGCATCCCATAATAGTTAAAACTACTCTATAACATCCCATAATAGTTTTTTTTTAATCACCCCATAACATCCCGTAATAGTTAAAACGCTCTAACATTCCGTGGCGGACACGTTTCTTTTCTATGTGGTTTTTCACATAAAAAGATGCGCTCGTATGTAGATAAATGATAATATCCAGAAAAGAAAGTTACAAATTGAATTACATATCCAATATTTGAACGCCTACAAATCAAAACTTACCACACAAGAAACTGTTTTATTATTATTTCAAAGCCTTCGATCCTGTTTCTAGGACTGTTATCAGGCTAAATGAACAGTATGCTAATTTTAAACTCTCGAGTGAGTGTTACAGGCTAGAACACGTGTGTGGATCTAAATGAAGATATTCCAATGAGTGTTATAGGTTAAAAGACACGTGTTTCTACTTGTAACAAACATCCCATAATAGTTAAACACTCTGTAATAGTTAAAACCGATCTATATGATGTTATGGAGTAGTTTTAACTATTATTATAGTTCAAAACTCATCCTACAACATCCAATAGTACTTTTAAAAACTAATATAACATCCAATAATATGTTTAAAAACTACTATAACATCCTATAATAGTTTAAGCACTCTAACATCCCACAATAATTAAAACTACTCTATAACATCCAATAAAACTTTTTTAAAAACACTCTGTAAAATCCCATAATAGTTAAAACACTCCAGCATTCCATGGTGGACACATTTTTTTTTTCTATGTGGGTTTTCGCATAAAAAGATGCGCACGCACGTGGATAAGTAACAACACCCAAGTGCACATCCTCAGTATGTGTGCAAAAGTTCAGGTTTCTAGTTCCTTTCCTCTTGGAGTTATAGCGGTCACACACACATACCCAAACCCACAGACACTCCCTTTTATTAGTATACATTAGCTGATTGTTATTAATCCTCAATTTACCAGTGGGGTCTGTACACTCAACAGAGCCCGGCATGGCCAGGTGGTTCTGGCGCTCGACTCGCAATCTGAGGGGCGATGGGGACGTTATAATGTGACGGTCAATCCCACTATTCGTTGGTAAAAGAGTAGCCCAAGAATTGGCGGTGGGTGGTGATGACTAGCTGCCTTCCCTCGAGTCTTACACTTCTAAATTATGGACGGCCAGCGCTGATAGCCTTCGTGTAGCTTTGCGCGAAATTCAAAACAAACATACACTCAACAGCCACCCACCTGATTATATAACACATTTTTCTAAACTATTTATGTATTAACTTGCTTGTAGATTCGTGGATTTGTTGGTTATGGGTCCATAATAGCATACAAACCACATAAAAAAAGTCCCCCCGGTAGCTCAGCGGCACTATATATAACATTAAAAACCGGATTTTGATATCCGTTGTGGACAGAGCACAAATATCCCTTTGTGTTTAATAACAAACAACAACAAAGCATCGAGAAATGATCAAACGGTAATCATTTATACAGAATTACTCTGTGTTACGTATTATAATTTCGAATGGTCTGAAATTGAGTTAACTGATAAATTTAAAGTTAGTAGGTAAATTGTACCTTGGATTTAGTAGTTAGATAAAAGCCGATATATAGTCAGTTTGTGATATTTTCCAACAGGATTGATACACATCGCTTTCGTTTTTTAACACAAATACGTTTTAATATACACACAACAATACAATTCATTCATTTCTGCCAGGAGCT
>NW_013665697.1:499476-501966 GCF_000517525.1 Limulus polyphemus | reverse complement strand
AGCTCAAATTGTGCTCTATATGCTTCCCATGGTGCCTTCCCATCGAATTCCTGTGGCTTCCTTCGTACTATTGCTAACACTCTTGTCTGGAATGTGACTTCTGACAGGACTGAAGATGTCTGCATTAGGGTTTAGCTGCGGGGTCTGGAAAGGGCTTCTTGTTGTCAGAGGCTGATTAGGTTAATGGCTAATATATCCTCCTTGTGTAAAAGACATTAAATCATCCTTTAATGTATTTAATTCACTTTGAAATTTACTAATGTTTTTCATTTGTACTTTTTGCCACTATTACTGACTTTGCTGTAGTTGCTGCTGACTTTCCTGCAACTTTTGGAGACTTTTTTCCTGTTTCCTTTCTTGTTTCAGTTGCCACTGCTGTAATCTATCTTCTTGTTTATTTTCCTTTTCCTCCAACCACTGCTGTAGCCTCTCTTCTTATTATTTTCTCGTTTTTCTTTTTTCTTTTGCTGTTCTTGTATTGCCGTCAAATTTGCTAAGCTGTAGTTTGATTTGCAACCTCTCGTTTCCATCTTCTTTTTTTTTCATCCCACTTCTGACACCAATTTGTTACGTATCTGGTCGTTTGTTAATTTCTCGTAGAAATTCTTTCTGAAGAAGTTTAGAGATACAAGTCATTTCTTAAATAAAACTAGTTTATTCTTTCTCAATACAGCATTGCAATACACTTAATTTCCACAGTCATTTTAATTTAAACACACGCTATAATTCACAACGATTCACGCACTTTACTTACGGTCACTACCACTGGCTTGAATCAATTATCTGTCTCTATATTCGTCTATCTGAAATTCTCTATGCTGTCACTTTTATCTTCCGCTTTATTTGCCGAACTTATATATACAAAAATTGAGGGCGTCTGACAAACACTCGAGCCTTCACGATCCTTCTAGAAACTCATCACGTGTTACCAGCGTCACGTGACTTCCGCTGTCGTAACAATATCTCATCGAGGGTTCCCAATGAACGAGTTGAATCCGAGTTGACATAGATATAATTCACTTAACGGGAAGCTAGCTAGCTTTGTCCTTCGTTATTTGCCGGACACACACGCTGAGTCTTTGTCCCTCGTTATTCACCAGTCAGGCGCGCTGAATTTATATAACGTTTTCGTAAAAAATACTAATGTCCGATGAGAATCCACTGACATTAAATGATTTGTAATGTTCGAACTTTGTAAATGCTCCTGGTCAAATATCTGAAGTTTTCAATTTGATAAGCGTTATAATAATCACAATAATAGCTTCCATTGATTATAGCAAAATAATAATAGATACTCACTTTGGCGCGTTGCGTTGGTTATATTTATAGCCGTGTGGAGGCGTTCTAGAAATTTCAGTTTTAAGTAACAATTCTGAGCTACATCTAAACTTTTACGTATATACATATATTGTTGATTCTTACACTCGAGAATATTCTAGAATTTTGGAGAATAGGCAGAAGTTTCACAATACATATTTAACTCTGTAGGCTATGCATGTTTCTAAATATAATTTTAATCTAAACAAATCTTGATATTAAAATAAATATATAATACCAAATTCGTTACATCTGTTACACATCAATATTCTACTGTCATTATTCTTGCTGCTTTATCGTACTTTCTCAGTGTAAATATAATATCTTATTGATAGAGATTATCTCAAAATATGAAGAACTGACCAAACGGTAACCAGTTATACAGAATTACTCTGTTACACGTCAGCTTCCCTTGCAAATGTTTCAACATTTGCATAAAATTAGCAACAGCATATCCACGTATTCATGCATTCCCTCTTCCGCTTCTCCAAACGTACACACACTAACTTTTATAGAACTGCAGCTTTTCAATTATCCATACACTTATAATGTTTGTTGAGTCTTTTCCCAAAAGACTTGGCAATTTGGTAAGTCAGGAGAGAGGGGGAAAATTTCAACTACTGGAGGTGACCTTTTCCCTCACGACTTAGCAAATGGTATTTCAATTGAACACTTCCAGTTTCTTCAAAAAATACCGAAATATTTGGCTTCATAATGTTTTTTTTTATAACTTTTAAAACACCTGGTATTTGGCATTTTAAGCACTAGGGAATTTGCGTGAGATACATTTCATTTTGAGTGAGATAAGCATGTTGTTGTTTTTTCTTCAGATTTCAACCAAACTATAAGAATTTTACCTTTTTGTTGCTAGGTAAAACTAAATGTCAGTTTGTTTTTCTGACATTCAGATATAATTCGTTTCCACCTCAAATTATTGAAGGAGATCTTGATTCCATAGATATACACTGAGTGGTCACAAGTAAAAAGACACCTAATATTTCGTCATTTAATTTATGCTAACTAATTTCTGTTCAGAGAACTATATAAATGAACATGGTCCACATACTAATTATCTTGTGCTACAACATGCCTAGAACTCAAGGTTCTCTCGAATTGTCAGATTTTGTTAGAGGAGGGATAGTTGGTCAAGCAGATGGTGGAATAATTCAGCGG
>NW_013665697.1:478774-498476 GCF_000517525.1 Limulus polyphemus | reverse complement strand
AATATGACTGAAAGATTACACTTTTTTCTGAAAAGATGGTATCTATTTACTTGTGACCACGCTGTGTAGTATACGTATGAGATGATTAAAAGTAAAATGGTAATTTTCAAGACATTTCAAAATAAAATAGCAAAAAAAGCAACAAAAAACAATATAGAAGAATATGTCTGTACAGTTAATTTCACATTATGGATGTTTGACTGATGTAGGAATTTTCATATTCAACCTGAACGATACATTATGCGCACATGGACTAAGCGGCGATATCAGAGAACCCTGTTATTCAGGTATAGCCATTCCTTATTTTGAAATACTGACTAAAGAGAAGGCAGGCAAACAACAACACCTACGTCCATGACTCTGTCAGGGATTGACTGTAGCTGTTTCAACAGTTCATATGTGAAATTGCTGAACGTATTTAGTGGCATCACGTGCCAAACCCTTGACCCTTCAACCCGACACCCTAACCACTAAGATTCACTCTCTCGAATGTGTAATGATCAATCTGTGAGATAGCAAACTCTTTTCTTACTTTTTTCTTATGATTATGGTTGTGTTTATCGTTCATTTATTATTTCCTTTTATCGTTTAGTTTATCTATGACTTTTTAGTTGCATTAAAACGCTAACTCACTTTCTACGTAATCATTTGTATTTTGAGTAAATATGTGTGTATGATGAAACTGGCACCAGCTTCCCTAGCGGTGATGTACGGATACTATCAATATGGCAGAAGAGTATGTAAATTTATTCTCACATGAGGTTCTACTATCGTGACCTACTCTGTGATTAAATACCCTGCCAGAAGCTTCACTAAAAGAGAGGTATAGTTACGAGATAGTTATTCAAGAATATAGTTATTGCTGTTTGTCATTCAATATTGAAATGTATTGTTTGAATATTGTAATTGCTGTATTTTTATTTTTTGAATTAGGTTTTTCTTTCTGGTTCTTTTTACCGCTTCGATTATTATTGATTTATAAATATTTATTATAAATTATTTATTAATATTGGTGTGAAGTCCTGACCAGGTGTTTGTTTAATAACTGTATTGAATTTATTTCTAAGTGTTGTTATTGAGAATAAATTGTGTTTTTGTTGTTGAACCCTGATTGTAGCGGCGTGTTTATTTTCGACAGTTACAAAGCTGATTAGAGCATACCACTTTAACTAAGGCATTAAGGAAGTTAGAACATTTACCACCCTTTGATAAACATTAACTGAATAACATATATTGATTCCTTTCTCAAACGCTAAATCTAAAGACAGATTGTTCTTCACAGACCATTGTTACGTATTACAATTTCGAAAGGTCTGAAATTGAGTTAACTGATAATTTAAATTTAGTAATTAAATATATGCCGATATGTCTCCAATTTTGTTTTAATACAAATATGTTTTAAAATACAAACAACAATACAATTTACAATAACAGTTATTACAAATAGTTATTACACCCAATGATTTATATACAAAAATTTTACAAACTTACAAGCAATATAAAGTCTTCTTTCTAGCCTAAAACTTCCTTGATATGTTATCAAGGGTTCACGATGGGCGAGTTAATTACGAGTTGATGTAGGTACAATTTGCTTAACTGGGAGCTAGCTAGCTTTGTCCTTCCTTATTCACCAGCCACACACGCCGAGGTTTTCCACGATGACGTTATATAATGTTTTCGTTAAAGTACTAATGTTTTATGAGAATCCACTGAAGTTAAACGATGTGTAATGTTCGAACTTTGTAAAGGTTCCTGGTCAAATATCTTACGTTTTCCGATTGATGAGCGCTAATCACAACTATAGTTATAACTTTCGAAGTTTATAGCACACTGACTATAGCAACCTAATAATAAATACTTATTTTTTGGCGCGTCGCGTTGATTATATTTATAGGCATGTGGAAAGTTTCTAGAAAATTCAAATTATGTAACAGTACAATGCTGCATTAAACATTTACGTACATACATATATTGTTGATTCTTACACTCGAGAATCTTCTACGACCTTATAGAATAGGCGGGACTTTCGCAATATATATATATTTAACAGTATAAGTTATGTATCTTTATAAATATAAATTTAATTTAAACAAACGTTGATATTAAAATAAATATATAATAATAAATCCGTCACACCACATAAATGATAATGAGAATATTTAAAAATGCGCAAACATTATTCCTCGTCATTCTAGTTTATACATTTTATGATAGATTATGATAAAAGTAAAATTTACTGACATGTTACACATCCAGGGCTTATGTTCAATGTTTTTCTGCTCCCAGCCTTTATACTAAACGTTTCTTGTAAAATTAAGTAAAAGTAAACCGAAGTTTGATTATGCAAATCCGTAAATTTTCAGGAAATCCGTGTTGCATTGTCGAGGTATTAATGAAATCTCTGTTACAATATCAAAGTAACAATGAAATAACTGTCACGTTGCCCAAGTAGCAGTAAAATTCCTGTTACGTTGTCAAGGTAACAATGAAATTGCTGTCACAATACCGAGGTAACAATGAAATTCCTGTCAAAATACTGTCGAATTGTCAATGATTTCGTTTTTGATAAGTTTGTAAAGAACTATAAAGCACACTCCTTACTCTTTCTTTAAAAATAAAATAAAATATATAAATATGACTTACAGGTACTATAGAGATGGCTTGAGTTTCCAAGATATAGCGACACTTCTCACGTTTTCGGGTTTTATATGATCGATAAGTCGATTAATCTGTGTAATTCATATCGATATTAACACTCCAGCTGAAACATGTCATAGAGTGACGAATTGTAATTTGGAATTTTATTCCTTTAAAATTAATAATTAATTAATACAGATTTTATTAAGTATGTTGGAAGATCACCTAAATATACGCCGTTGTTTCAATAGCTTTAAGTTGAAAATTAACACAGATTTTACTAAAGTTAGGGCCCCCAGTGGCACAGTGGTATGTCTGCGGACTTACAACGCTAGAAACTGGGTTTCGACACCCATGGTGGGCAGAGCACAGATAGCCAATTGTGAAGCTTTGTGCTTAATTACGAACAAACAAACTACAGTTAGGGATTACAGAAAACAATATACATCTCCACCAGATTTTAAAAGTAAAATTTTAAATTTCAAACTGAAATATAACGTACTCATGTTCAAAAATTAGTTTGTTTTTTGATGTATTTTTAGAAGTAACGACGTTTAATTCGTTTACTTAATTCGACTCAACAGCCTGAGAGATTAGATGGCTAATGTTAGGTATTGGGGATGAAACCACTGAGCAAATTAATTATTTTCGCACATATTATAATTGCTTCATCTATTAAATTTCTCTCATCGTTGTTAATAGGCCCCACCCGTGTAATGCTATATTTATAATGATGTTCAGCAAAATCGATACGCCATCTCCCTTAATTAGACCAAATTATATAATTAGTTGCTTAATTTAATAACTTACTAAGGATCTTAACATCTGCTAAGAAAGGAGCCATCGTTGTGGTGAATTTCTGTGCTTGTGTTTTTAATTAATTTAAGTTTATGCTAAAGAGAGTTTCATTACACGTGTGACTTGCAGCTAAAATAGAAAGGAAGTGATACACATTTATGCGTTACTAATTTCGTTTGTAACTTTGTTCATTATCATTTAGTAGTTCTACAGGCAATATTCAAAAACTATCTTGCGAACTTCATGTTTCTATTCCCAAAAAATGTAATAACCATTGCCAAATAGAGCTCAACGGTATATTATATAGTGTGTGTATTAACAGAATACAGTTTCAACTCTACGTATTCTGTATTGTCCAATTAACAGTCATAAAAAATACGCTTATTTCCACCTCACACCAGTGAAAGTAGGGGAAAGGAGAGGCGGCAAAGCACTACGCTTCTTTATAGAAACTAGCCGTGCGCTGAACGGGTACCTCGGGAAAGATATAGAGACAGGTAGAGGTGGCATGGGGAGGGTTATGATTACTCCATGAATGATGTTTACTTTCTACTTCTCGCTCACTTTACTATCAACTTATAAACAAGTACTAGTATTTATATACAGTAAATCTTATTATAAAGTAAGTTAACGCTGTACATTAAAACTACCTTAACAGCCAACTTTTGATCCTATTTTTAGAACCGTCTTCAGGCTAAATCATTTCTATTCTTAGAACCGAAAGCTTGCTATTAAAAATTCATTTGTTATGCCTTATTTTGCTCCTTTCCACATTTACAGAATGACATTGGAAGTGCTCGTATGCCCTGCTCTCAACATGTATATAATTGAATACATATACATAGCCTATTGCTTTTTTGAATTCCATTATTAGGGGCAAATTAATTACTGACTTCTAAAGACCAATGTACAGAGTTTATATTTTATTCAATTCTTATCACTCATAGAAATTACAATATATGAATAACGGATTTAGTCTAGTTATTTTGAAATTTAAGTATGCCTTTTTTAGAGACTCAATAAACATAACAATACTCTTACAGGAACCTATGTAGTGACATTGAGTTTATAGCTAAACGTACGCCCTCAGCTTGTCTCTGTACACTTGACTCTGTTGGGTCGACCCACACATTTGTATTCAAATAACAATACTTTCACAGGAACCTATGTTGTGACATTGAGTTTGTAGCTAAACGTACGCCCTCAGCTTGTCTCTGTACACTTGACTCTGTTGGGTCGACCCACACATTTGTATTCAAATAATAACCACATTCATTTATTACCCTAACACTGACTCTGTGCTAAGCCGTTTTTGAATCTGTACATAAATAAATATGCACATATATATACACAAATATATGTCCTGATTTTGAGCTTATACAGGCACTGTAACGTAATTCTAACTCTGCACATGAATATATTTATATATATTTATATCTTGATTTTGAATCCTTTTAGTTTCGACCTATACCAGCCCGGGTAAGTCCCGAACTTACTGGTGTATGCTCCTACGTGGGGGAATTTGTTTGTTTGTTTTTGAATTTCGCGAAAAGCTTCACGAAGGCTATCTGCGCTAGCCGTCCCTAATTTAGCAGTGTAAGACTAGAGGGAAGGCAGCTAGTCATCACCACCCACCGCCAACTCTTGGGCTACTCTTTTACCAACTAATAGTGGAATTGACCGTCACATTATAACACCCTCACGGCTGAAAGGGCGAGCATGTTTGGTGTGACGGGAATTCGAACCCGCGACCCTCAGATTGCGAGACGAGCGCCCTAACCACCTGGCCATGGCGGACTAACGTGCGGGAAACCGAAGTGATTAGGTATTTATTTACAAACCCAGAAGACTTGTTTCATACAGTAAAAGTGCCTTGGGATTGTGCAGAATTAAGTTGACTCAAGTGATTGGTTTTTATTACTTTTTATTACTTTATAATGTGAGTTAGTGTGATTATTATTTCTGTACAGAAAATACCGAAATAAGTAACGTATCGGTTCAGGATATAATTATAAAAATGAGTGATTAAGTCAGCTGTCATATGGATATATCAATAAATATAATCTTGGCCAAAATGAATGTATATTTTGTAACAACTAAGATCATTACTATTAAGATAGAACACAAATATGTCATTCCTACTTTCTGATAAATAGTCAAAATACCTTAAACGCTCGTCTTTAAATTAAATGTATTTCGGTTGAGCATTGCTGCACAATCTTAGGAGTTTAAACATAAATTTGATATATTAACTAAAACGCCTCTGCCAACGCCATCTACAGGTTATTATTATAAACATTTTGAAATAACACGTCATTATTAACGTTTGAGAAAATATTTTTAAATATAACAAGGCGTAATATTTTCTCGACTATCTCGACTTTTGTTCTAAAATTAGAATAACATGTACAAACTATTAAAACCTTCAGATAAAAGTAATATATATGTGTAATAAGACTAGCATAGGTACCGATACTTATGATACCGTAAATTAAGTAAAGGGATTCGAGGATTGTACCATAAGATGTTCACATCAGGCCTATATGTTGTTATTTTTATAGGTATGTGAATTTCATTCGCTGCTAATGCTATCTTGCAAATTGAACTATTTTAAAATATTGTTTTATAGCAAATTTGATAAATTATTAATCCTCAAATACCTGAACAAGACAAACCTAATATATATAAAATAGATAAGCACAATGTTATTCTTGAGTTTCGTCAGTAGTTTAAAATAATCCATTTTTCAGCATTTAAGTTGTATAGAAGACAGAGTCTTGATACTCTTTTCAATATATTAGTTATTCTCGTTGTTTCACCAGGAAATAGAAATTCAGTAACCTGATATTTGAATGAACAGATGAACGAAACAGACAAATTACAAGTTACATTCGTAATTACGAACATGGCTATTACAGTGTAGTTTGCGTAAAGATCTGTGTCTTATTATATATAAGTTCGAGTCGCAAGCCTATCATTACTTTATTAAGCGTAGGTGCTTTAAAAATGACTTTCTCACCATTGAATTCAAGATTATTGTCATAGAAACTTACACTTTACTAAAATAATTTTTCCCGTGCTTTCTTCGATTCCGGACAGTTGTGAGCGCAGATAGCCTATTTTGCGTTCAAACACAATATCTTCATATAGCCATTCCTAATTTTGTATTGATAAACAAGAGAGAGAAAGCAGTTTGTTAAAACCCACCACCAATGACCCCCATTGGCACAGCGGTATGTTTGTGGATTTATAACACTAGAAACCGGGTTTTGATACCCGTAGTGGGCAGAACACAGATAGCCCATTGTGCAGCTTTGTGCTTAACTACAAACAAACACACCACTAATTCTTATACTATTCTTGTCTCACTGAATAGTGGGTTTTGCCGTCATTCTTATAACGCATACACGAATAAAAATGCGGAGCGTTTTATTTTATTTATAAAACGGTCTGCGTACCACGAGCCCTCACATTCTCAGTTCGATCAACCTAATCACTAAGCCACGTTTCACGAACTCTCAACTTGTCTGTACACCATGTATTACAGGTGGAGTACATTAATTGCATTATATTCATTAATTTTATCCTTTTTCGTTTACAACATCCAGCAGAAAGTAATGGCCAAATGAATTGGGTAAAACCACCAATCTTCTATGCTAAATACACACTGTACCCAACAGTAATAAAACATTAACAGTATATTTACTCAAATGTTTTTGTGTGATTCACATTTAGAAACTTTATAACCAAAATTGGCGATGACCCACGAATAATTTCATATATAAATAATTTAACAAAATTTATTTAAAAAGCCAATGGGTCTGGGTGTCGTCTGTAATTATACGGTTAATGTAAAATAATATTGTATAGCATCCATTGTAAACACGTAATGTAATAAGTAAACCAGACTAATCTACTTTATCGTTTACGTAGAAGTAATTGCTGCATTTATAGACTCTGACTCTTGATTGGGTGACTTAATGAATATCATAATAGAATGTTTACTTGAAAATACGGAAGAAGTTGAATGTTGGCAATAATCATTATACGCTGTTATGACATACTCCTTTTAATTAACTGCATTTTCCATTATGAATATCATTATTGAAAGTTTTCCGGGCAAGAACTGCATCGTTAATGTTGGCTTAGTTTATTCAATAGCCTTATAAATAACAATTGTAATGAATTACGTTAGTTCCTGTGAATGTCATTAATATTCTAGTATGCCATGTTTTATAGCTCTCTTGTTCAGTTTTACAGCTTGCAAAACAAGAAATACATAGCAACTAAGATCTGTGCATGTGTACTTTTACTATATAAGTGTGAGTGAAGTACAAGTATTTAAAAGTAGCAAATGCACGAGCGTGTCACACAACCTTTATTACGTTGGCTTAATGGGGATGGTGAGATGACGTGCATGTAAACGGAATACGGGCAATCAATAAACGTCTTGTTAGCGTCCTATTCATTTAGCAAGAACTGAAATGGATGCCAAAATCAAATCGTTCGATTGTTTATCCATTTAAACTCGATTATGCTGGATCCATGTGAGTTTCTCTTCCACATTTCAACTATATCCAAGTCCTCTCAAGAACTTCTGAAGTCAAGGCATCAGAGTGAGAAGAGAGCTCTGTCTCCCAAGTACTAGGCGTCGCAACATTATCACTCACGATTGTTATCACTGCCATAAATCTGAGGATTTCACACTATGAGTTTTTCATGTAGGTACGCAAAATTATATAGTTGATGATCGTTATTCCAAAACCATCGTTCATCACAACTAACACAGTACGGTGTTGCCATTAACTCATCAAAACAGAGGAAATTAACACGCGTCGACGGAGTCTCGGTCAAATCGTTACATTTTGTTGGTTAGACTTTGAGAAAAATTGCAAAAGGTCTCAGCTGTTCACCAAGTACTTTAATGTACACGTTAGACAGACACAAGGAAACCCAGTCTTCTAACACCATATAAGGCAGAGGACGAACATAAAAGCTCACTGAGAGAGATGTTAGATATTTAAAAATCAATTTCCTGAAGAACCGAAGGAAAACTGCAAAAATCTTTATTGATGACATTAAGGAGTCACTCGCAGATAAAGGTTAAAATGTGCTCTCTCAAGAAAGAATGCTACAGAAGTGCGGCCTTTGGAGGAAAAAGAGCAGAAAAAAGCCCGTATTGCGAAATATATATATATATCAAAGAGACAAGCTTTTGCTAAATAACATCAAACTTTCTCTTTGAAATTCTTACAAGGTGATATGGAGAGAAGAATCTATATATATATGAACTGTATGTCTCCAACCGGCATGTATATGTCAGAAAGATTGCCTTGTCCCAGTAGTCAAAGTGTGAGGGAAGTTCTGTAATAGGTTGGGGCATAATATCTGCGAATTGTACTTGCAATCTTCAAAAACTGAAATAATGACCCCAAATACACTTCAGTCAAAGATGAGCATAAATGCCCCGGTATATTTGCACATTATGCTACACACCCTGAAAAGATGCTAATTGTGTATGTTACGTATTATAATTTCAAATGGCCTGAAATTTAGTTAAATGATATTTTAAATTTAATAGTTAATTTATACCTTGGATTTAGTAGTTAAGTAAAAGCCGATATATAGTCATTTTATGATATTTGCCAACAAAATTGATACACACAGTTTTCTTTTTAACACAAATACGTTTTAATATACACACAACAGTACAATTTACAATAACAGTTACTACAAATAGTTATTACAAACAATTATTTATATATAAAAAGTTTACCAAATTACAAACAATATAAAGTTTTATTTCTATTCTGGAACTTTCTTGATATCTTATCGAGGGATCATGATGAGCGAGTTAATTACGAGTTAATGTAGGTATAATTCACTTAACAGGGAGCTAGCTAGCTCTGTCCTTCATTATTCACCAGCCACACACGCCGAGTTTTCCACTGTGAAGTTATATAATTTTTTCGAGAAATACTAATGTCCGATGAGAATCCACTGAAATTAAATGATTTGTAATGTTCGAACTTTGTAAATGCTCCTGGTCAAATATCTGAAGTTTTCCGATTGATAAGCGTACAAAGTACAATTTACCTACTAAATTTAAAGTATCATTTAACTGAATTTCAGACCATTCGAAATTCTAATACGTAACACTTTCTAAAGTAAAAAAGTTTGATAATAAAAGGAAATAGTAACATTTCATCGAAAGAGCCAACGTGTAGAAACAGATAAAGCGAATTGCAATAACGTAATTTCTGAATAATTTGTCCCTGGTGGGTCAGTAGTAAGTTTACGGACTTGCAACGTTAAAATCCGGGGTTCATTTCCCCACGGTGGCCATAGCAGATAGCCTTGTGTTGCTTTACTCTAAAACAAACAAACAAACTGAATAATTTCTCTCGAAATTATGAAATTAAATACCAAGTATCTATCTTTAAGCTAGTGTAACGCTAACCGGAAGTGATGTTTTCTTATAGGAAGTAGAATTACACTCCTTATTATCGAGTTTTGTTCTGTGAAACTCTTCTGATGGTCTATCGTTTGTTACCTAGGTTAACACGGGCTTAAAATGTTTATGGGATTTTTTACCTTCAGTAGGTGATGTTACAGCAACGCTGAATATTCTGTAAACTGCATCTGTTATCATCTTCAAGATGTTTAATACAACCACATTATATCTCCTCCCCCATTAGGCCAACTGGTGATTATGTTTGTGTTTGTCAGGATTTTAATAATTAATAACTGTATATTTTTATTCGTGAGAGACGTTAAAAGTGCAACAAACCCAGACAAAACAGTAGAATACAGACTAAAACTGTATATTTTCAGGTACGTGGCCAACGATAATGTTAGAAATGTGGTCATGGTTTAAAGTTTCTTTTCGAGTTGTATTGAATGACTAAGCTTCTAATACATCGTTGTAGTGTACTTCTTTCGATGGCGGATTCTTACAAAATTTCTATTGAAAATAACATTCACAAATTAGTTTATTTCTTCCTTTAACGTTTATTACAAGCTTAAACACTTTTGTAAGTTTTAGGCTTATGTTTTGAGCTATGCTAACTGTAGTACACAACGTAAACAAATATTTAACTTATTTGTAAAACGTAGAGAGATAGAAAACAGTGACAATAACTCTATTCTTTGTAACTACCTTTTTTCTCAACTAACTCTAATAATACTAACTTGTAGCTTCGCCTAACGTCGTATTTATAATTTACGTTCGAAAGTGCTGAAACATAACTTGACCTCAAATTAGAAATTTGTATGCATGCGCCCTCTAGCTAACAAATAAATTACAACATTGAAAATATATGCTTAACAATGCTACACTGTATGTATTTTCACTAAAACTGAAAGGCCCTAGGAACTTTCTGCAAATATTATATTAGTGATGACCGCGGCCTACAGATGGAAACACTAGCAGCTACGAATTTATGTTATATAATCTTATTGTGTTAATAGCGCAGAACTGTGATACTAGTAAAAACAAAATGTAAATAGAATTCTCATGCTTACACTAGATGAAAAACTCACAGACATACACATATATACTTCTTTTCAATTTTAGGTTTAAGTATAAATATTTGAAACTAATATGTTAAGAAAATTACTGGAGAAGCTTGTTTGAAGTTAAGCACAAAGCTACACAATGGGCTATCTGTGCTCTGCCCACCACGGGTATCGAAACCCGGTTTCTAGTGTTGTAAGTCTGCAGACATACCGCTGTGCCACTGTGGAGCAATAGAGAAGCAAGGAACTTGCAGATGGAAAAGAAACAACACTAAGTAGCTTTCCTTTCTAAGATTTCAAAGCACTACTCTATGGAAATGCCAGGGCATATAGTGCCACTGTGCCAACACCATCATTATTAGTCAAGTAAAGTACAATATGTAACTGGATATGAAAGACGGAAATGTTCTTTGTTTTTTATTTTTGGCATTAAAAATTATACTTACAATTCACTTAAAAAACAACAGGTGCTATGAAAATATGGAAATGTATACATACGTGCTATGGACCTAACATTAATTGCGATTGTTCATAAAACATACGTATCTTTTACAAAAATATTTCAATTATTTTCTATTTTATTTTATCCTACTAACTTAAATTTCTTATCGATACAAATACTCTAGTGCTTCTACCAATGTTTTATTAATTTTTCTAAACTGTGTTGATTTTTTACGAGTATTATTTGCATTTATTCCTTATATTATACGAAACTTAAATCAGAATGATAAATAACTAGTGAGAATATATAGAAGAGTATACATCTGTGCATAATTAACGCCCACGAAAGCTAAAGTTTATTGTATTGTTAACCATTTTCACCTTTAAGAATAAGAATGCAAATAAAACGGGTCCTTTACGTTGTTGTTTACAAAGTTTCTAATAGCATACAGGTCACATATAAAATATATACTAAAATACCCATTAATTACTTCTGGTCTCCCTTATATATTCTACATAGAAAATGAGAGAATTCGCCCAATTTGTCCGGTCAGCTCTTTACACTGGGCTATTAATACATGCTGAAATTAGAAGTAGTACATCATAAAAATGGAGTCAGCTTTTAGCTACAACGAAGAAACTCTAATAACTGAATTTTTATACACTGTTATATAAGTATTGACAACTCCAGAATGCAATGCAAGTGATCTCCAGAAAGCTTGAGATTCTTTTCTACTGTTTATACAGACAGTTATTTTGATCAATAACTACTGAGCTTATGTAAATACAATTCCTTTCTTCGTCTAAGGATATGAAGTATGCTAATAGCAGTAAGTATTGTAATGGCATTGGATTCCATTTTCTAAGTGAAATGCAACTGAAATATGGATTAGGATTTTCGTTCAACATCGTATCAGAGTTAAGAGGATTTCACTATTACGTTTGTGAACGAATGGAAAGTCCTTAGGGAAGCTCCCGATGTGGAAATTACAAATGAAAGAGCACCCAAAATGAGAGAAAATTAGATGTTGATTGATTTTGTTTCATCAAAAGCTGATTTCACTAAGCCTGATAAGCCAGTAATGCATGAAGATTACATTTAAACAACGACAAAAAACAACAACAAACGAATGCATATAATTATAAAAAAAAGGTAAATACCAACCTATGTTTGCATGTCTATCTCTGTTCTTTTCTACTTACAGAACTCGAAACTAATTTCTTTAGGTATACATGCATGGAGGTTATACTTTTCTCTGCCTATGCTATTTTTTACTGAAGATAATTATAATCATATTTATTAAATATACTATCAGTTAATATATTTTCACCATTTTCTATGTTCCAAACAAGTCCAAAATACCCTTCATTCTTGTTTGCTCACTTCTACATTTCTAGAAATCTGAAGAGGTTTGGTAACAGAATTATAATTATAGATAATTACAAATATTCACATTTTAACTACAAGATATCAAACATAAATTAATTGTAAAGTCGAACTTTTAATGGATAACCTTAAAATAAAAATCTCTACATCTGGATTTCATTTGAATTTGTTTATTGTATAATCATACAGTAAATCAACAAAATTAAATTTTGGGACACTGTCGTAGCAGATCTCTCTAGCTTCATGTTACGCTTTGCACATAAACTTTGATCTTCTTGTAGGCCTTCTATTACAAATAAACAACTAAAACATATCTTATTGCACAGTAGTTAAAGAAGTTTAACACTGATTAATGAAATATCGTTTATAGTTGCATTTCTGTTAATTTTCTGTCCAAGCGCCTGTATATTTGGGTTTTTGCATGGTATTTGTGTAAACTAATATGCCAAAGTATATCATTACATATGTTTATTTACAAATAATACAAGACTAAGCACAGGTCACTACAATTTATATCATAAGTATGATGCTTTGGTTGACCTTTACTCACCGCATTGGACCTATAAATGTGTGAGTGTGTGCGATATTCAGGTACGCTAATGTCCAACAGAAAGGTATGTGTATCCGCAATAAACAGCAAATTGAGAAATTGTTAGACAGAGAATATGTTCGAATATAAGCACAAAGTGCAAAGTGAGGCTATGTGTATTCTTGGATTTGCCATTTGCCAAAGTTAGACCCCCCTTCGGAGAATTCCTTCCTCTCATTAATCATGGTAATTTCCATATTACCAAGCAAGAGGCTTCGTCTTCTTTGTCGATTTACTCCTTTTCCAGGATTACTGTTCAAAGGTGGAATTCCCTGTAGTTGACGTAACTCATTGACAAAACAGTAGACTAAGCCCTACGTGCTTTTCTTGCCAAAATTGGCAAATTTTGTGTTGAGAGATAAAAGAAAAAACACTTATCACAAATAAACTTGGAATTATGTGAACGGAAATATGTTCGGCAAATGTTATACATTATCTCTCTTTTTCATGTAAAAAACTTCTTTTCTTTAAAAATTAAACTCATGATACTTTTGAATGCCCCCCCGGTGGCTTAGGGATAAGCTTGGGGACTTATAAAATTATGGGTTCGATCACCACAGCGGAAATAATATAGATAGTTCATTGTGTAGCTTTGTGCTAAAACAGATCAAAATTGTTAACTATGTTTGACATCACTTTTAACAGTTGGATGAGTAGAGAATAATTAAGAGAACTTTTTACTTGTAACAATCAAAGTGTTGAAATCGATTTCTCTGCTTCAGTTATAATAAGTTCTTAATTATGTTTGGCTTTTTGATTTTGAAATTGTGGATTAGATATAATGAAAACATATTTGTTGTTCTTAATACTGAAAACTATTAACCCATAAAGGAGAACTGATTTTGCACAAATCGAATATATTTCGCATGTATGTCTTATATTCTCGCATCCTGAAAATTAACGTGGGTATCATATATCAATACTTTCAAAAATCTTATGTTCCAAAATTAACAAGTTGTCCCATTTCATAATCTCATATTTCAACGTATAACTCTCATTCCATTATATCATATTGATGAATTCATATAGCTACATTGATACGAATTTAATTTCAAAGGCATTATATTTTAACATGGGAATTTTGATAGAGATGTGTTCATAAAATCTAATTGGATAGTTTCGCATGAGCTTTTATATCTTCAGGTTTTTTACATTGAGTTTCCAGACTTTAATGGCATTTCGGTTTCAAGTAACTCAAGTTTTCCGTTTGTAATTTTCGTTTACTCTTCCTCTCCTTTTTTTTACTGGGCACGTTTCCTTTAACATAACACATTTTTACCTCAATTTGTAAAGTATCTAGAAGTACTTCTTTGCTAATATTTAAAATTGAATTTCAAATATATTCCATATAGGATGGCTAGGTTCTGTCAAAGTCATCATATTTAACACACAACTGTACTGAGTAAATGTTATTCAGAATTCAAAATATTTTCATTATGTTTCCAATTTCTTTTATTTGTTATCCCGGTGGCTCAGTGGCAATCTCGAGTGCTTATTAAGATAGAATTCGGTGATCGATCTCTGTGAGGGCATAGCGAAAGTAACTTATTTTGCAGCTTAAAACAAGAACAAACCCTTTTTCATTCGTTTGTTTATTTGTTTTAAAGCAAAGTCACGTTGAGCTATCTGCTGTATCAACCGCGGGGAATCGAACCACATATTGCAGCGTTATAAGTTCGTAAACTTACCGCTGTTCCACCTGAGGACTCTTCATTGGTTTTGTGGATATAGAACCTGTGGAGATTATAATCACTAAATTGTTTAAGAACAATGATAGATGTTATTTCGTAACTAAAAATAAGTCAGTGTTATTTATTAATTGGATATGCACAAAATGTCTTGCATCTTTGCTTATGGGTGCGAATTGGCCCTGAATTAGAGTTGATAGATTTTGGAGCTGGTTAGTCTGTTTCGAACTGTACAATCCCGAAAAATATTACCCTAAGTCTAAGCTGTGGTTTCGTTATAAGTGTAAGAATCAATCCCTTTGTGACGTTTGTGAATGCTGCCGATTGACTGCCTTCTCTTTAGTCAGTAGTTCAAGATTAGGGACTGCGACAGACAACCTTGTTAGTTTTGCCATAAATACAAAATACAATACGAATATTTGTTTCTTGTCTAGTTACATCATTTTAATTATATTTTATACGATGTTAAACCCTAGGAATAATAAAATAAATGTTATTTTTAGCTATGTAGTTTTCACATAAAATAATTAAAAGGCCCTAAGGTAATAATATCTTTTTATAAAATATTACAAAATACTTATTACAAATGTCTTATGTGTCCTTTAAAATTTTTAAATGTATTTATTTATATATTTATTTAAGTCGTTTTACTTAATTTAACAACTACTCGTATCAATTCATTTAAAACAACTAATAATTTGAGGAAGGAAGGATAAATTGTCTTTTACCTACACGTTTACTTTCACATAAAGCCTTAAATCGATAAATGTTTTACATAAAATGAGTGATTCTTTATGGATGATTTCTAATGTCATAAATTATTTAGTCTTTGTTTGCTAGATAGATTGACAAAATTTTTGCATTATGTCATAAATGATGTCTTTTCGGACTGAGAGATGTGTGTGATTGAATGAATGCATTCGATGTAGGATAGAAAAACGTTTTGCTTCATCTTTTAAACTTCAGACATCTTATACGTTTATTTGGAGGATTTTAATGCATGACCTCAAACTTAATATTGATTTTTTACGTACGACGTGCGTTGTACGTTTCATTAGAATAGTCGAACGTGTAGAAGTGAAAATTTGATCAAACGTTATTTAGCTAGAGGCTGTAATAAATGAAACATTTTTTTTCATCTTATATCTTCATCACTATTCAAACTTATGGCTACTTCTATTTGTAACTGTACGGATATATTGTACATAGTCCATTTAGCACAAACAAAATCATATCTTGTAATACGAAAATAACAAACACTTTACATTATACTTTTCTGAAAGTATACCACCTTTGCTTATATGTTAAAGATGTACATATTTAAATTTAGTCCCCCGGTGCGAAAGCGATAACTCTACGGGGTTAAAATCAAGGGGTTTGATTCCCCCTCCGTAAACACAGCAGATACTCCGATGAAACTTTGTTATAAAACACACACGCACGTTTAAATTTATTGTAATTACATAAATATTTTGAGTAGAGACAAAAGCTTTTTCTGGAACTGCATTTAATATATTTTTAAAGGAATACAGGAACACAAAAGAATTAAATAGGAAGGAGATAATATTTTATAACAGAATTGACGGATTTCCATATATATATATATGTGTGTGTGTAATAGTTTTGTCTTTTATTGTATTTTCTAACTATTTGTGTGGCTTGTTAACGTTACGTAGTTTATTATAGATGCTTTTATATGATATGACATCTAGCAAGGCCATAAAATAAAACTTTACGTTCAATATAAATTTGCATTGCAACATATATATATATATATATAAACATCTATTTATATACCTATTATTGAATAAATCTGAGTTCGGGAGGATGATGTCTCAGCATAGTGCTGTTTTGCTAACATGGCACTTTATATGATAAAACATGTTGAAACTATAGCATCTGAACATCATTTTACTCATTACTTATATATATATATTTTAAAATGGAAATTTATTATAAAGAAATATATGTTTCGAAATTCGCATAGAACAGCGAGGAAAAAGTTAAACGTGAAAATAAAATAATAATGAGGTCCAAAGTTAATCAACTGAAAGTTGTTGTTGTTGTTTGTTATCAAGCATAAAGCTGTAAAAGGACTATCTGTGATCTGCTCACCACGATATCGAAATCAGTATAAGTCCGCAGACATACTACTGTGTCACTGTATATTAAGGCCAGAAATGAAAGATCAGGTTTGTAGAAGAGAGAACTGTAACAATACTAAACCTTAGTGATAATTCTATATGAACACATACAAATCATGTTATAAGATTACATTATTAATAACTTTATTACGAGAGCGGTAGATATATAGAGATGAAAGAGTACAACATCTCTAGAGCGGTAGATATATAGAGATGAAAGAGTACAACATCTCTAGAGCGGTAGATATATAGAGATGAAAGAGTACAACATCTCTAGAGCGGTAGATATATAGAAATGAAAGAGTACAACATCTCTATTTTGAGAGCAAAACTGCAGCATAGGATATCTACGCAAAGACCGAACCCCAAATTTTAATGCTACAAACCTTCATGTTTACCGCTAAGCTACACGAAAACCGATACTCAAAGGCTCACCTTGTACATAAAATGTACGTTTATCTTAAAAACATGTTCAATACTATTTCTAAACTCCTTTGCTTTTCTTTGAACTTGGGCAGTTCTATTTCACAGTTTCCGAACAAAACCTAATGGAAAGGAGAAGACGGGAGGTATTTCCCGATTAATTTTATACGAAAATATATATATAAAAACTGTGAAACTTTTTATTGTTGCAGTGATATCTATATAAAATATCTATACGAGGACTTCAACTGTAATGTGATACATGTAAAGACGGTGAAATTATCAGTAATCCACAAAAGACTTGTTACGTATTACAATTTCGAATGGTCTAAAACTGAGTTAAATTGTAATTTAGATTTAGTAATTAAATAAATGCCAATATATATCCAATTTATGATATTTTCCAACCAGATTGATACACAGTTTTCTTTGTTTTATACAAATATGTCTTAATATACAAGCAATAATACAATTTACAATAACAGTTATTACAAATAGTTATTACAAACAATGATTTATGTAAAAATGTTTTACAAACTTACAAGCAATATAAAATCTTGTTACTAGTCTGGAACTTCCTTGATATCTTATCAAGGGTTCACAATGAATGAGTTAATTTCGAGTTGATGTAGGTGCAATTTACTTAATAGGGAGTTAGCTAGCTCTGTGAAATTCACTGATCAAACGTCGATTTTTCCTACCGATGACGTTAGATAATGTTTACGTAAAAATATTTATGTCCGATGTGAATCCGCTGAAGTTGAATGATTTGTAATGTTCGAAATATATAAAAGTTTCTGGTCGATATATCTGATGTTCCCGATTAATAAGCGTTAATCACAATTATAGTTTCCGAAGTTTATAGTATACCAACTATAGCACACCAATAATATATACTGTTTTTTTGGCACGTCACGTTGGTTATATCTATAGGCGTGTGGAGAGTTTCTCGAAATTTCAGTTTTATGTAACAATACTGACGCTAACACTAGCGTTTACGTAAACACATACATTGTTGATTCTTACATTCGAGAATCTTCTGCAACTTTCGAGAATAGGCGGGAGTTTCGCAATACAGATTTAACAGTATAAGTTATGTACATTTCTAAATATAAATTAATTTAAACAAACATTGATATTAAAATTAATATATAATGATAAATCCGTCACAGACGGATGGGATAACATCAAGATTAGAAAGAAATACAACCAGAAATGAATATAATAAGCATTGTTGAATCTATTCAAGAAATGGAGTTAGATGTGTTATGAAGTTACATGTAGGATAAAATTGATAGTAGTTGAGAGAGTGTGAGAAAGAGCCGTCTTTTTAGTCAATCTCTAAGAAAATTACTGTATTCTACGCCATTAGAAAATGATTTGATAAGCGAGTATAGCTGTAAACTCAGCAGGTTTAGAGACTAAAAGACCCCTTATGGTTATAAAACGTAATAATCCAACATACGGGAAACAGATGCATAGTCATAATGGAAGTGAATGAATAAACCGAAAGAGGCGAATAAAGTAAGTAATATGCTGCCAGTAATCATGAAAATATTTTTATAAATCTGTGTTATTGATTATAGTAATAAACAGCAATTTATTATGTTTACATTAGTGTGAATCAACTACTCCTAGGAATAAGTATAACCTAAATAAAGTTGAAGAGCATAAGAAGGGAAACTCAGTATAGGACCATCGAAACAATTTATGGGTTTGAAATGTGATAACAGTAATTCAACAGCTGTGGCACAAAATATGTGAGGTGTCCTGTTAGGTGTTTTATATACATTTGCGTCCAACATAAACTATATTTTGGTATTTACACAATAAAAATGTAGTTTACATTTTGTAATGCCATGTATATTTTAATCAAACAAATATTTGAGGTGATAATTTTTCAAGTTCATTAAAAACGACTTAAGTTTGTAATGTTTTTGCTTTCGTTTTGTAACAGAACATGTGATTCTGTATTAGGTCGTCAAGAAATTAATGTCGTTTTTTAAAATAGATGAAAAAACCCGAACAACTTATATGTCAAAACAAAACATTTATTAAATGAAATAGTCTCCATTCT
>NW_013665697.1:465292-477835 GCF_000517525.1 Limulus polyphemus | reverse complement strand
AAACATGTGGATGTCCTCTTTAACACCTTCCACATTTGCATACGTTTCCCCATTAAGGTAATGCTGCAGCGAATGAAAAAGATGGTAATCTGATGGTGGGTGTATATGGTGGGTGGGGGAGAACTTCCCAACCTAACTCCATAATCTTGTGTTGCATCAAACGTGCAACATTTGGACGTGTATTGTCCTGGAGAAGAAGAACATCTTTCCGTTTCACGAGTGAAGGGAATTTCTGACGAAGGGCTTGATTTAAACGTTACTGTTGCTGACCATAGAACTCTGCATTGACAGTTCACTGTGGATTGAGAAGTTTGAAATGAATTACTCCTTTCATATCTCACCAAATGCAAAGCATCACATTCTGCGGATGGAGTCCAGGTTTTAGGGTCGGAAGTAGTTTCTGTTTAGGACTGAGCCATGGTTTTTGGCGTTTAATATTTGTATAGAGAATCCATTTTTCATCACTGGTGACAATTCTGTCCACAAATGGTTCACGGGCATTACGCGCCAGAAGAAACGAAGCAACGTTCATACGTTGGAAACGATGATCATCAGAGAGTTCGTGAGGCACCCAACACCTTTTTTATGGAGTTTCCCATACTCCTTAGATATTTACATATTGTTTCATGAGAGACATGCAATTTCAGGGCCATTTCACGGGTGTGTTGCCTTGGGTTAGACTCAACAAGCGTCTTAAGAGCATCAGTATCAATTCCAACATGTCGGCCCCTGCCATCACAGTTTTTAAGGCTTAAGTCACCTGAACGAAATTTGCTGAACTATCGTTGACACTTACGAACGTTCTAAACATTTTCATAAACTTTTTTGATATTCTTTGTGGCTACAGGGGCGTTGTTTTTCTTCTGGTATTCAAACAGCATTACATGCCGAATGCGTGTCTCGTCGTGTGTCATCACTATAGGGGATTAGAGTATACTAAACTTTACACATTATATAGGCTACACTAACGTGACGTTTAGATGGTTCGTTTAACTATTATACATGATGTACGTTTTTTGGTGGGTGGTTAATGAAAGTGTTCCAAAAAGCGACATTAATTTCTTGACGACTTAATACATATACTCTTAGCGCAAAATTATAGAACACACCCAGCATTGCATTTCATGCATTAAAAGTTTTTCATGTTGATAGTATCTCCACCAATTATAAGATTATCAATACAGCTAACAGTGAACAACAGTTCAATATAACTGAAAGGCTTCGAAAAGCTCACCAAAACCTAATATGGACCAACAAGATTAAGCTATTCCATCGTTATTTCAATTTTGTTTATGTCCTTGAATTATTGTGAACACAAAGATATCAAACAAAGAGAAGATTTGGAAATATTAAAACACGTAGTGCGTTAACCAATCCAACGACATTATTGTATTTATCTGCATATTTCAGGCATGAAACAACAATAACAAAAAAAACAGAGGCAAAATAATAATGTAGGTAAGTTTCTCAATGTAAGGTAATATATATAAGAATCTGCATAGATTACTACACGTCATGGTCATAGGGGATCAGAGAAAAAAAGTAAATAAAATAGAAATACGTAATAAATTTCTTAAAACACTTTTTTTTTCATTCTTAAACCATTGAAGGATTAGAATGAATTTAACTCCAACGTACAAGAATATTCTGAGGGTCAATCTAGAAACTTGATAGAGTCGATAGTTGGCTGACACAATTCACATAGTATAAGTAATAAAGTACTGAAGACTTAGAAACTAAAAATTTTTCCACGTGTATGCCTCGTGATTGTTGGAATAGGCGACTTTAAACCAATTAAAAGTCACTTTTCTATATAATCTTAACGATAGATCAGGAAGAAAAGTAAAAAATGATGGTGTAATCCGTAGTCAGACAAAGATAGGAGAGATTATATGCCATCAAACAAAGAGAATGGAGATTATATTCAGTTAGAAAAAAATATTGGAGATAATCTACAGTGAAACAAAGAAAGTAGAGATAATCTACAGTAAAACAAAGATAGTGGAGGTTATCTACCCCAAACAAATAAAGTAGAGATAATCTACAGTGAAATAAAGAATATAGAGATAATCTACACTTAAACAAGGAGAGTGGAGATTACCTACAGTGAAACAAAGATAGTAGAGATAATCTACAGTGAAATAAAGAAAGTAAAGATAATCTACAGTAAAACAAAGAAATTAGGGATAATCTACAGTGAAACAATCAAAGTAAAGATAATCTACAGTAAAACAAAGAGAGTGGAGATAATCTACACTTAAACAAGGAAAGTGGAGATTACCTACAGTGAAACAAAGATAGTGGAGGTTATCTACCCCAAACAAATAAAGTAGAGATAATCTACAGTGAAATAAAGAATATAGAGATAATCTACACTCAAACAAGAAGAGTGGAGATTACCTACAGTGAAACAAAGAAAGTAGAGATAATCTACAGTGAAACAAAGATAGTGGAGGTTATCTACCCCAAACAAATAAAGTAGAGATAATCTACAGTGAAATAAAGAATATAGAGATAATCTACACTCAAACAAGGAGGGTGGAGATTACCTACAGTGAAACAAAGAGAGTAGAAAGAATTCAGAATTAAACAAAAGCGTGAAATTACTTGCAGTTAAACAAAAAGAATAGAGATCACCTATATTCAAACAAAAAGTTTGGATATTATTCGTAGTCAAACAAGAAAGTAGAGATTACCTGCAAACAAACAATGAGATTGGAAATAATCCACAGTCAAACAAAAGAGTAAAGATTATTCCAAATCTAACAAAAAGAGTGAAGATTATTCACAGTCAAACAAAGAGAGTGGAGATATTTTATCCGAGGTAGAACAAAAAATACAAAAGAAATTCTAATGAATACATCTTGATTGATTTATGTCGGCGTGCAAACAACAATAAACGTGTTACTTTTTTAAAGTAAAACCGTCTTTTTTTATTATTTCGGCAAGAAAAAAGAAACTAAATATAAGAGAATGGTTTGTCTTTACTGGGACTGGAACATTTAATGAACAATTTAATTCATGCTTTTTCTTTTTCTTGAGGACTAGATGATGGAAATCCATGGTTCAGATGTATGTGAAATGAAGGACATTTATTATGATAACCAAGGAGTAAACGTTGAAAACGAACAGACAGTTATATACAGCAGGTTCTATTTGCTGTTGAGTTCTTTTACAAGTCGGTTTTCTAAAGTATAGAAAAACTTGTAAACGAGCATCAGCACTCATCGCTCAGAGTTGAATAGAAAATGTGTGGTATGCTTCAATAAAAGAGAAGTAAAGAATAATGAGACTTTATAGTAAGTAGTGTACTTGAATTGCTCGTGTTCGAAGCTCTTATCTGCGCTTGTAAACTTAGATATTGGAAATAAATCTTCTTGGTTTGACAGAATACGTAAACTTCTGGGAAGTAATAACAATTATTAATAACAAGTGTATCATAATGTTGAGTAAACAAAGACGGCGAGCTTTGATCAACATTGTTTAATAAATCTTCTTGGTTTGACAGAATACGTAAACTTCTGGGAAGTAATAACAATTATTAATAACAAGTGTATCATAATGTTGAGTAAACAAAGACGGCGAGCTTTGATCAACATTGTTTCTTACAGATTTTTTAATTTCTAATACCTTTTTAAGATGATAGTTTTATTTCACTTTTACATAGGTATTTTGCAAAATATTTGAATAAAATTATTATTGTATTTTTGGATAACAGTAATTTATCATCTAGTATATCCTGGGTCACTTGCCTAATTCAGAACAATTTATATTAATATAGAAAGTAGCAAATATTAATCGGTAAGTTCACAAGTTATTACTCTTTCACTTATTTGTGTAACTAGTCATTCACACACGCAACACCAGTTTTAACTCTAGCTGGTTGGATCATAAGTCTGGTATCAACATACAATATGTATTAGTTTTAATGAGAGCTTATCTTAATAACTCAAGCGCAAGAGGGCGTCTGCATTTCGATGGCCACTCGCTGGTCTATTACGTACTATAAAATTAAACTCCTGCAGTAACAGACTCTATCACAGCGGTTTCTTGTTTTCATTCATCACTCTGTGCAACCAGATTAAAAGGTTATGGTCCGTTTCTCCAACAAATGCTTTACTTAAGAGAAATATTCTTAATTTGTCAAGCCCCAGAGGTTTTCCATGTGATGGCTAAAGTTTCCTCACATACCATCCATAATTATAGCTGTATTGGACGCATAAATTTATACAATGGTGGCTAAAATTTCCTTATGGTTAGGTAAAATTCCTTTTTACCAAGCACCTCTTTCAGTTTCCAAAAAAGCCCTCTCACTGACCTTATCCCACATAACACGTTTTGGTCCTGATTTAGGGGTTAACACTATGAGTGGAGCTGCTATTTCGGTAAACCCAGTAATAAATATCTGCAATATCTTACCATCTCAAGTAAAAATCTAATTTCATTTTTTGTCGTAGGTTTCTCCCAATTTTTAATAGCTTTTATCTGTGTCTCTACAGGAGCAATCAATGCTCTACTCATCATGTGACCTAGATACTCTGTGCAGTCTAACCCAAGCTCACATATGCCTAGTTTTGCTGTTAAGCCTGCTTTACTCAACCTGTCTAGTACTTTCCTATCATTCTTAGTTGCTTAACCCAATTACTAGTGTGTATGCCAATGTTCTATGTAAGCTGTAACTGACTCACCTGATCCTCGTTATTGATTAGTCTCTGAAATGTTGCGGAAACAACTTTTTCTTCCCATGAGCATAATATTAAACTCAAACATCCATAAAGGTTGAAAATAAACTGTTTTATTTTTATTCTCTTCATCTAATTCAACTAGGAAATAGCCTTTCGATAAACCAGTTTTACTAATGTACTGTGCTTGACTAACTTAATTATCATATCCTCCATGTAAAGTAATGGGTGGAAATCAGTGATAGTAACTTTATTCAGTCTCCTCAGGTTGATACATAATCTTACCCCATAAGTCTTAGATACTAGCTCTACACCGATCTACAAGGGCTAAAAGATTCGCTAATTTTTCCTCTTTTAACAATTTATTTATCTAACCTTTTAGAGCTCTCCTCAAATAATATAGCACTCTCCTTTTAGGTTCCTTTACCCCAACATTAGAGGTTACTATTATAGCATGCTTAACTAGCCAAGTCTGCCCGGGCCTATCATCAAATATGCTCTCATAAGCTCTTACTATCTCATGCACTTCATATTGTTGCTTAGGAGTTAATCCTTCAAAAATTTCAACATGCCCTGTCTGCTCTTAAAGATCGAATATAGTTGTCTGTCCACCCTCGTCACTACTAGCATCTAAACAAGTTATCACACAAGTTTCAGATGCGACTCTAGTGTACCATGGCTTAAGCATATGTACATGATATATTCATCTCACTACGTTTACCTCTTAAGTCACTTTATCGACACGCTTAATTATATGGAAAGGACCTATCCATCTTGCTGCTAAACTATTTTAGAACACTGGGTCAGTACTGCAACTAACTGATTCACCTTAAGTTCCCGTTCTCTAGCACTCTTTTAGCGGCTAAACTATTTAGGATAGTAAGGATAAATAAAAGTTTTGTTGTGTTAACACTTTTTATGACTCGGCTTTGTCTCTGGACCAGCTTATTTTTAATAAGTCTAATGGACCCTTAGCATTTCTACCCTACAGTAATTCAAAAGGTGAAACTTCTAATGTAGCTTGAGGGACTTCTCGATATGCAAATAGACCCAAAGGCAATATCATATCGTGATCCATTACTTTTAGCATGGCCTTAATTGTCTCACTCGCACATATCCCATTTTCTTGGCATCTATAAGGACAATTGTGTTTCATTTCTACTCCTGTCACCTTCCATAATTCTTGCATTATTTTCAAGTGACAATTGCTATATTAGTCTCATAAGAATTATTCAGAAAACCCGACCCGTGAAAATGTCACTATCAGCTCTCACACTATTTTCTCTGCTTCCAAAGAATCCAGAGTTACTGTTTCTGCATATCTAGTGAGAGAATCGTCCACTCTAAGAACATATTCATTATCCTGCTCTCTGCTGGGATTGGTCCAATAATATTAGCACTGATTGAACTAAAAGATTCTCTAATAAATGATACATTATCCATTGAGCTTTTATTACAGTCTTTTTAAATTTCAAGTGCTGACTGAAGGATAGAAATCATTATTTAATGAAGACGATAAACAACTTCAGATAATTGTTTATTTATTCTACCCAACGTTTCGGCTTACGCACTTATCAAGGGTTTATGAACGTCACAGGTTACCAAACATTGACCTTTAACTTTCATGTCCCTCTTACCAGCTAACCGAAATGCTTGACAGCTCTTTAGATAACTCTCTATATCCTTAAGTGTACCCGGCCATTAGCAGTTTTTACTGATCCTGTATTTCATTTCAGCTACACCTAAACGTCCATCCAATTTTGCCCTAACTCTAACCCTCTGTCTGCATCTCTTTGAGAATACTATTTGATCTATACCAGCTATTGCATCATTCCCATTACATTTACTCCTCAACACTCCTTCCCGCCAGTAATAATAATTTCGCCCATGTATAGTTACTTCCTGTTCTTCTTGCATGGCTTCACTGCGGCATTTATCCAACTCTCATCGTCTAACTGTCACTTAATTATTTGTTATCAGTCTATAATTCCTATTCTAAAAGCAGTTAAAATTCGTAATTAGTAGAATTATTTGCTTGATGATATATTTCTTCACTATCCCTACCCCTGTTTCAGAGATTTCTCAAATCTCATTTGTCATCTGGCCGCTTTGGCTATATGTTATCATTGATGCTAGTGTGTTTTGGAACCTGATAGCTCTCACTTCTGAACAAAGCTGGGTATGAAATACCATCCGCCACCCCCTATGACTATTTCACTTTCAAAAGCTCAACATTTCAATGTGACGTCAGTTAGTGGTACAGCATACGGACTCCTACCACTGTGGTGCTAAACCCAGTTAATTATGATGGTTCATTTGTGAGTTGCTTATCTTTTACCAACTTTTTCTCACCTACCATTATCATTTAACGTATTTACGGCTTGCCCATTAATAATAATAACTTCTTTTGAATAGTTATAGCCAGTAAGAATCAACTGAACCATTGTCAAAAACAAAACAAGTAAAATAAGAATTAAAAAAATGAAACTTACTCTTTCTCTCGACTTCACTGCTTCATCCAGTTGACATTGCTCCTCAAGTTTTCCTGACTTGGTTCCAGCTTCAAAACATTCGTTGGACTTCGATTCTTAACGAATTGATGAACCCTACTTCAAACATCACTTTTTTACTATCGTGCTGTACTCACACTACATTTTCCCTCCTTATCTCCATCAACTTTATTTAGATTGTAGTTATTCCTATCGGGAATTGACTCATACTAATGTAAACATAACAATTTGCTTTTATTACTGCTAATCAATGACATAAAGATTTAGAAATAGGTTTTATTACTTACTGGCAGAATATTCCTTTCTTCCTTTGCCTCTTTCGGTTTATTCATTCTCTTTCCCATTTCTTGGTCTTCTCATTTTTTCTTTCGTTAAACTCCTGTTTTTATGTTTTTTCTCAAACCCACGTCGAATCCATTTCTATCTGACCTTGCACCTATTTCCCGTACATCATATTATATTGTTTTATAACAACAGAGTTTTTTTGCAGTCTCCATACTGACTGAGCTTAGAAAAGCGATTGCCATATCCACTCACTTAAATCATCTTATAATGACTTAGAATATTGTAATTCCCTAATTTCGCAGAGCTTGACCAAAAACAAGCCATTTTCTCACACTATCTCAACTTCTAGCGATGTTACCTTACACCTAATTTCATAACAAGGAAGAACTGACGTGTCGGGCTGTATACTGAAAGTTGAGATTCTAAACGTGATACACTTTGAGCTGTGTGTGTGTGTGTTTTAAAACGTCACAGTTAATACTGTTATTCGGTTCAAGGGTCCAAACAAAGCCTTTGAGCCAGCGTTTGCTTCTGACTGGTTGCCTTTCCTCTGTTTCAATAGTTCAAAAATTTTGGATGGTTATAACTTAAATCTATAGGGATTTGACTTAGCCATTTAGCTCATGTGTGCATAAGGTGCCATTCTGGTGGAAAATTCGATTCCGTAAATCGTAACAGGTTGAAAATATTTTTATTTTCATATTATTTCGAAACTAGTTATCATGTCAACAGAAATAACTACTTATTCAACAATGCTAATATTTCTGGAAGTTTTAATTTTAAGAGAAAAAAAAAGACTGTGGAAAACTTTTATCTTAAATCTGTCAGAGTTGTAATAACATTTCACGTTCTAATTTATATTGTTTCGCACAATCTATTAGAACAATAAACAGCATAAAATCATGATACACAAAGTGCAAGTCATTTTAAACTCTTTTCTCGCATGCTCACTTGAGCTCAATAAAGTTCAATAAAACATTTTTGAGTGTTATTGCTTCTTTGATCTTCTTTGAAATACACCCTTTGTGCTCCGCCAGATAACCGTAGTTTAATAAAAACGATTCTACTCACGAGAACGTTAATTAATGTTTGAGAAGACTATTAATTACAATCTTTAGTGAGATGGTTATTGCTGGTTTTATGTGTCTTTGTAAATTTCCACATTTATGTGCTAGGAACTATTGGATCGATTTCGCCATTGGAAAGCTTCCGAATATTGCGTTTGAAATTGTCTTCGTTCTGTAATGAAGGCTACAGTTCAGCTAAGGCATCATTGTCAGATATTTCGTATAATCGGTACTCGTAGATAAATCCTACTAATGTACCTATAAATTATCATTTTTGAGCAAGTTTTTATTAGCATGAGTGTTGCTAACCATTCGCCATCATAAAATCAAGTGGTGTTTTACTACTAAACAAAAGTTAGCTTCATTTGATTAAAATTGTCCCGAAATCTATTCAAAATTAAAAGCATAGATTCGGAGGAAGAATTTCTATCTTCGAACATGGTGATTGAATACGTTGCGTTAAAAATATTTTGGACTCTCAGGAAGTCGTTACAGTCCATGACGCCACGTATAATATTGCTGTATCAGACAACCATACGTCTTGACAATAGATTTCATGTCCAAAACAAACTATTCGTCCATTTCTGCTTTCCATAATCAATCTACCGTAAGAAGTTGACGGTAAAAGGTGTTCAATTTTAGATAGTATCATACTCCCTACGAAACGCCAATTAATGACAAAACATAGTTATCATACATACCATTCCATCGTGACTTGCTGATTGCATACTTACATCGCTTTTATATAACATACTTTTTACTTTATATGTATACAACATCAAAGACTTGAAATACAAGGTTAATGAAGAAACATTAAATATTAAAAGTACACATCATATAATTTGTGTACATTTTGTTTTAGTTGTAGTATACTCACTCATAAAGAAGAATAGATTAAAAGAAGATTTTTGTGATTGATAAGTTATAGTAATGTTAAATTTGGAGAATAGTGAATACGTATTTTAAAAATACCAGAAAATTTACAAACCTCACTGATACATCTATCATTTGTAATTTCTCTGGTAGTGTTATCTGTTTGTTATGATAGATAATCAAAAACATACATTTTCTTTCATTGCAGGATGAGATTCGAGAAACGTTTATGTAAAAATCGATTAAGCAAGAAAATGAAGTAACTCACACGTGAGCTCCTCCCATGACGCCACATCATCCGATGTTAAGAAGTAGCTCCCATGTAAGCTTCTCTCATGACACCACTCTAGCCTATTTTAAGATGATTTAAAAGGCTACTTTGAAGTAAACATCGTGTTAGTAAATTCGGTGTTAATAAGGCGGAGGAAATGGAATGATACCATAATACATACTAATTTAAAACCCGTATATTGAGGCATTGTCTTTATAAAGATAGAGTCAGATAATTGATAGAAGTGAAAAGTAATTAACTCACGAATGGTTAAAATAAGCGAAAACAAACTGCAGCTGTGAAGATATAATCCGATATAATACAAGGTAAGGATGAAAGGACGCAAGTTGTTATATGGTGAAGTATATATTTGCCAGGATAAAGGAATGCTGGCTAAGGGGGGAAATTGAGTTTCATTTAGATAATAAGGCAAAAAGTAAGATCTATCCTTATTTCATATCAACTGTGTTACTTTGTTAAGCTAATTATATAGGGGGGGGGTGTAGTTCGGAAGGCGAAAAGAGATACTAATAGCTCGATTTGTTGGAGCTGTAGTCTACAGAAAAAGATAATCATGCATTGAAAAGAAAACCATAAACCCATGATCCATACGTGATCAGATATAAGTTTTATAGATAAAGATAGGAAAAATTAGGTGCAACCTTTGACTAAACCTCTAAATCATTGGAAATAAGAAATACGTTCCCTTCTCAGAATACAATACATAATACGACAACAACGTTACGTTAATGCTGCAAATACTAAAACTAAAACATGACCCCTAAATATTCCACATATGTCATAGATAATCCACGATGGATTTAATATTTCAGATGGAATATTGACTTTTGCTGAGATTTCTCGATAGATGAACAAGAGGTTTTCGCATGATACTGCTACTAATGGATTTAATAAACTTAACATCTCAGGTAATTGAATAAGTGATCAATACATATATACGTAGGCTAAAAACTGAAAAATATTAAGATAGGTGTATTTTCAACATAATGTTTTGCTTGTTGTTAAGCACGAGCATAAAAACCCTATCTTTAGCGTTATAAGCCCTTAGACTTACTGCTCAGCCACCGGGGAGATGGGGGAGGGTGCTCCTTAACATCCATACTTGTGTATACTATAACAGTTTTGATCTATATCCAAACACACTGTACTATTTCAAATATGTTATCAACCATGCGAATGAATCTTGATGAAATTAGTACATTTCATGAAAATACAATTAAAATTAAAAAGAACCAAGGAAACATTAGAAAATTCTGTCCGACAGAGCTAAATGTTCAGAAACTAAGAATAACTTGGATCTGTTAAGAGTTACTCAATTCTTAAAATATAAACCTGCTCATGTTACAAACAAAAAAGTGGAAGGTCTTTTGGCCAGTTCTCTGCCCAAAGCAACAACTGTCTTTCACCGTTCGTCACCTACTTCGGGCAAGACAGTAACCCTTTGAATAGCGTCAATATTTTGTCGCATTGTTAAGAAACCTATTTGCCATCTGTTTAGTCAACCTGGTAATATACAACAACAAGCTACATAAAACCTAAATAACTGACTTAGGAATTAAATAACTAAATATTCCTTTAAAGTTACTTCTTCAAATTACGTCTGGGTGCATGATTGTAGAATGCTGAAGAGTATTACATAGAATTAATTAAAATAGCGTAAAAGCTGTGTGCTCTTTCCTTACTTAATTGGATAATTGCGTAGGTTAAAAATTACTGAAGCGTCGTAGCGCAAGCTTGTTAAGTTTAATTACAAACTGCATCAAAGTGTCAGTTCAATTCCTCAGTTACAATGGACAAAACCTTTTAAAGACCTAAAACAAAATGCCAACTATTATCTAAATGGACACCTAAAGTTTCTATAGTAAAAGTAAACTAAATAAGTACATGGTTTACTAAGTAAACATCCGTTAGAAGAAAGTTATCATATTCACAGTAAGTAGACTGAGAAATGTACACTTGAATTTACTAATATCTTAATTAAGGCTACAATTGACATTTGCGTCTGATAAAGTAATGATACCACTGTTGCGTGATTCTATTAAATCTGTTTATTCATTGTTACTTTCATTTATAGTATCGGTTGTACTGTTTAGTATATTTAGTGTCATTATTTTTATTTTATTTACCTTTTATTAGTTTTGTTTCTTTGTTTGTAATTAATCACAAAGCTTCACAATGGGCTATTTATTCTCTACCCACCATGGGTATCGAAACTCAGGTTTTAGCGTTGTAATTGTTTATTAGTATATCTTCATTATAAAGATTGTTTTGCATTATTAACTTAATATATGTATTCGGGATTAACCCAATTTTCCAAAACTGGCCGAACTTCGTGAAATATTATTAGGATTACGGCCGAAAATGTCGTTATAAGCGAGAATGACCAACTTAGGAAAGAATTAATTCTAATCTTTATAAGTAAAAACATAAAAAGATGGATGCAATTAACTATACTGATTATCAGGCTGATTTATAAGTATATAGTTTGCTCTGTTCGAAGCTAGAATTAATTAAAATAAATAAAATACTACACTAATAAATGATGTTGTTTTTACTGTTGATTGAACTATAAAAGTTTAGAAAGTTTTACTTAATATTATCGAGAAACCAAAATGTCCCTCCGATATTTTTATAATATTTGTTCCATTTGGAAACAATAGGTTTGAGAGATATTTCCATGCACACGTTTCACCCGAGAAAGTTAATTTATTAAGGTTTCAAAACCTTTTCTCCTAGGGGTTGGATCCAAAGTTGAAATATACCTAATATGCGTGATAAAAATCTGAGGGTCACGGGTTCGAATCACCGTCCCATCAAACATGCTTGCCCTTTCA
>NW_013665697.1:447688-464311 GCF_000517525.1 Limulus polyphemus | reverse complement strand
TTTGAACCTGACTCTCCCAGGTCGATGACCTAAATCCCGATTCGGAAAGAAGGAAGTGAAGTTCAGAATGTTAAGCAAAACCTAGGTGTTTTCAATATATCAGTATAGTTCTAACTTATGATTACAACCGTAATTACCCATTTTCAATGAAAGAGTTACACATTATTCTAAATACTTTTGAAACCAAATAATTTGTAGGTCCATGACATTGTTAGTTACAGGACCGTTAATAAGATATTAATCACATACTAAAAAATCGAATAAAAATACCGTCATTATTGCAGAAAGCAAAATATTTTGGTTCGATTATAAATCGAATGAAATGTCGAATTTATGTAAATGCACCAACATCAAAACAGCTTTCATCCGTTATTATGAAATATTTTATAACACTGACAATCTATCTTTTTCGTCCGGTGGTCATCGTAAGAAATATTAGTGTTTGATATATTTAGTTTCTGTTACAAAAATGTTACTTGGAAATAGCTTAATAATCCAATTATTTTTTAGGGCAATCAACCAAAAAATTAGATCTGAATTTTTCAATCTGGTTCGATATCTATACGTACTTCTGAAAAAAAACAACTTTACTACTTCTTGCTAATGAAAGCACTGTTTTAATGTTGTTGTTTTTAATCTTCACTGTTAATATACAGAAATTAGAATTCTGAAGCTTACGAATAAGCTGTATTTCTCTTGTTTCTTATTTTTCTGTATGTATTAAAAATCTATTTTTGTTGTTGTAACAGAATTTTAATGGAATGTACTAAGCTGTTTTGACGTGCTGTTACAATAAACAAATAATTTTAATGGAATGTACTAAGCTGTTTTGATGTTCTGTTACAACAACCAAATAATTTTAATGGTATGTACTACCATACAAAACAATAAAAGATTTTTCATGAAAACATGCTGTATTGCACAATCTTTTTAGAACTTCTTAAAATAAATGTAGACTCATTAAAATAATCATCACAATCTTTATCTCGTTTCATCAGAACTTAACAGATATCCATACTAATGAGAAACGTTTCTTGTGCAGCCGTTAGTATTTATTTTCATAGAGCTCATTAATGTTGGTTTGTACTCTTGGTTTACTTTTCCTACTTTGAATAACTGCATGCTTAATGGTTATTACTACCATATACACATGTGTGTGTGTATTCGGGTATGGCCTATTGGCTAGCGTGTCGAAGTGTGACTTCGATTGTCTATAGTTTGCGTCTCGCTACCGCAAAATTGCCCTCCGCAGTTTGAGACTGCCGTGCGTTAAAAGACTCTACTAGACTCAGATTCTACTAGTTGGTTAAATTAGATAGAGAATTGATGGTGGGTACTTTTATCTAGTTGTCTTTCCTTTAGTCTCTTAGTTCAAAATATATCATTTGTGTAGCGTTACACGGATATCCAAAAGAAATTAACAAATCTAATATATATATATATATATATATATGTGTATGTGTGTGTGTGTCCCTGTATTCCTAATATATATATACCAGCAGAGACCCGAAAACATTTGTGGTCAAATTAGTATTTTTATTGCAACTTTAAATACAGGCATTGCAGAATAAAACAAAAGAATTGTAATCGCAGACACTGAAATCTGAAAGTCCGCTTTCTTAGGCCTAACATTAGTTAAGCCTTTATTAAGTACGGCCTATATTCGATAAAGAGATACATTAACACTGTAACTTGTGTACTTGCTTCGCTTTAATTTAGTTAGAGCTAAACATTGCCGTACGTAATACTATTAATAAATAAACTTATAATGTTATTCTACGACCTAACGTTAGACTTTTTTTAAAAACTTTAATAAGGTTTTAATACGTTTTTGTAAAAAACTTCTACTAAATAATATTTACATCCGCATTTGTTTACATCCGTTGTAATGAAGTGCGCGCGCGCGCACATGTGCATTTAGACAGTAAGGTATGCAGGCATTATCAAAAATTGAGTATTATTATAATACATGTATATGTATTTCTAATATATATGTGTGTGTGTCTGCCTACTTGTATATATTAATGTGCATAAGACGTTTTAACCATTGCAGACACAGTGTGTTTTATGTGTAATAATTCATGAGAGAAGTTACTACAGAATAAAAGTCCGTTTACTGCGATTATCAGTCTAGAAACAGTAAAACATTAGAATACAAAATTTATAGAAGGAGCAGACAGTTTCGATCGACCAGAATTATTGCTTATAATTATTTGTATTTCCCAAACATTTGGGCTCGTAAATAAACTTGGTACTTAATGTTTCAGAATAGAGACCGTAAATAAAGTATCCATTAGAGACAGTGCTGTTTCATTCACTAAGTGATACCAAATTATAATTTTATTTGACTTGGTGAGCTTCTTGTTAAGAATGTACCCAATGGGCAACTACTAGCATAAAACTATAGTGCTGTATTAGTAATAATCGCTCATGATTTATTTTCTGAATTTGTAAATGGACTACATTTTTCAACCTATCTTTTAACTCGATAAGAATTATCTTCCTTTCTTTACTGATCGTAGTAGATAGGCAGAAAAAAAAAGTTAACGCGATCACCAGTATTAAAGGATTTCATGAAATGAAAAAGTGATTAGTGGTCTTCATTTGAGTAAGATCTGCATGTATCCAACAATAAATGTGTTACTTTCCTCAGAATTAAACCGTCTATATTAGGACTGGAACATTTAATGAACAATTTAATCCATGTTTTTTCTTTGCTGGCGTTGCTGACTACTTAGGACTAATTAAACTAAACTTTTACAACAATAACAAGAAAGTTCTCTATGGGAATAAAAAAAACAATAAAGTAACAACTACCCTCGTTTTACTGAACTCGTGAAGATTCGATTTTCTGAAGCATGCACTCTCTATATATACACTTACAAAACATTTTCATATACTTGAGGATTAGGTCAAGTACATGGGTTCCTTTTATAAAATCATACCCTCTGGTGGAGGGATTAATTTCTTTCATAAACTTTGTTAATTAAAGATACTGTATAAATATGAGAGAAAGTAATATTTGCTTTGTTAAATAATTAAACTAACAGTATTTGTCTTCATTATTAGATATTACATTCACGTCAGGAGTTAGCCAATGTTATAAAGATGGATCGAAAATGAATGAGTATTTTTTTCATATATAACACTAAATACATTTCTGTATCGTTTGCTTACCAGGGTTACTGCAATAGGTACTTGACAGAAAAGTCATGCACCATAGTGTTATACAATATGTTTAGTCTCTTGATATTGAATGTTTGAATTAAGCAGAATTGTTGTGTTGTCAAGTGACTAGGAATAAGCATTGGAAGACACACCAATCTCCATATCCTACGGAATGACACACATTATAGTGACCACATCCAACAACTCTTTGTGTTTCTATATGCTAAAGTTAACTGGTCCTGACTTCAGCGTAATAGATGGCAACTTCCACCTGCGCCGCGCTAAACTGTTCGACATGTTTCTAGAAGAAAATGGGATATACAGAGTGGAATGGCTTGCACATTCATCAAAATTCAATCCTATCATACATGTATGGGATGCTTATGGTAGATGTGCCACTTCCCGACAAGGACTCCAGACACTAACGATGCACGGGTAGTATCTCTTTCAGAAAAGTGGTTAGGGACACCTCATAATATCATCAACACTAATGTTTTAAGTGTACAACATTAGTGTCAGATTGATCTAGTTGTTAACTGTGATCATATTCTATATGTGTTAGATGTATACGAATGTTCATTTTAAGTTCAATACGAGAGTATTATTTAGTTTATATAGTGCGAACGTTAAAGTAAGTTATTTTTAGAAGGGGTAATTATGGCAAGTTTACTTATGTAACTGTTTAAGAACCATTTGTTGTGTACTTCAATTGTTGTGAATTAACGTCACATTACTCTAACCTTCTGTATTTTTCTCGTTGCTTTAAGTGAGTATTGTTACATCATAGCGTCTCGTAGTTTGTAGAAAGTTCTAGGCCTCAATTGGGCAATCTATATATATAGGCCACCGAGATAGTGCAAGTTAAATTAGTGAGCGTGAAAACAAGACAACGTAAGTTAGAGATATAGATCTAAACTGTGTTTGTAAGTTTAGTCATAAACAGTGTATAGTGGCGACATTTAAAGTGTTATAATGGTAGATTGTATTGTAATAACAGAGCAGAGAAGAATAATTCGTCTTTTCATTTGGGTTCTAAAGTAACTGAATTAGCCTGTGTGGACTTGTGACGGAAAAGAGAATTACTTAAAGCTCTGTATACAACTGTGGTAACCCACGGGGTAAAATAAGTGAATTTGTCACTGATTGTATTGTGATAGCAGAATAGAGGAGAATAATTTGTCTTGTCAAAGGGTGTTCTAAATTAATTGAACATGCCTGTGTGGACTTTGACGAAAAAGAGACAATTACAATGGCCAACAAATCATTTTCATCAGATATAATTATAAGTGGGCTAGATAGCTCTTAGGATGCTAATTCCAAATTTGTTGTGATGAGACCGATCAAATGTGTAAGTTTATTGTCTTAATTATAATTTAACTTGCTGTACATTTCTTTTTTCACGAGTATGTACTGTATAAATTTAACCAAGTGTATAGTGTGCATAACATTTATGGGACTTATACTGAAAAATGAATCAAGTTATAATGTTAACTAGCCTAATGTGTAATTATTACCTCAATTGTGCTAAAATTAACACCAGTCATATTTCTATAACTAGATGTACTAAAAGAAAAGCGAAAATAGATTTGGAAAAAGCGTGCAAAACCAGTTTAGAAAAGGGTGTTTACATTTTTGATGAGAGACAAAAGTTCGATTTTATCGACTAGTGTTATTTAAAACTGTGGATACAACTGGAATAACCAATAGTGTAACGAATGTTTGTACATACGTTTGACTTGTTTTGAATATATTATTTTATAACAAATGGATTGTGTACTATCCGTTTATTGTTCAAATTTATCGCCAAGAAGTCACAGACACCTACTGTAAAGATTCCATCCATACATACAATATAACCTGACAGTAAGAAAAGGAAATATCATGAACTGCCAAGATTTAAAGTCACTTCTTAATGTTGATTTACGAGTGTAGGCCTAATGACTAATCATTTGTATGCCAGATCAGAAAACAAATCAGCAGATGATTAACATAAATGTTAACTGAGAGAGCAGGGAGGGAAACTGGCGTTATTATATAATAGTATTTTTACTTTCTCATGATCAAAATGTTATAAATTGGAATAAGCATTTGATTGTTCTGAGCATTATGTTTATCACTTGTATATATGTTTTCAGAGTTAGATTTTTGATAAATGAAAAGATAGACAGATACCTATTATTTTGTCACTATAATATTTTTCTTGGCCACAGGAAACTGCACTTAATGAAATAAACAGTAAAAGCAAACAACACGTTCCAAGATAATTTCTTGGGTTGTGAGATAAAAACTGTCATTTTTCTTCTCGTTTATAGATGCATAATTCAAAAATAGCGTATATGACTATGTAGCGTTATGGTATACTTAATACCTGTCTTTATCACGCATAGACTATGTAGCGTTATGGTATACTTAATACCTGTCTTTATCCTGCATATTGACTGGATGAATAAACGTCACTTGAAATGGAACAAGAGAACAGACAGTAGCTGATTTTGACGATGATACCTATGGCCAGTTTGTAGGTTTTATATTTGTGATTTATGAAACATACGCCAAAGAAAAGCTTAAAATTTTTATTTAAAGCCTAATACATCAGCAGTACAATATCTTATACTTATTTATTATATGAAATTTAATACATCACTGTGAAATTGGCAAGCATTTTAGCGTGTTGGATAATTTCAGATAACATGCGGTTATTAGGATAAATGTTATAATATCCTGCACTTAGTTAACTTCAAGTCAGAAAAAATTGTATTCACTGCATATTTCTTAAAGAATAAACACAAAGAAGTTTACAACAACAATACCTCTGAGATTTACTTCCGGTCTGGAATATAAACAGGTAAGGGTAAGCGTTCTGTGTTTCCCTAATGTTTATTTACAATAAAACCCTAATTACCTCTGTAAGATAAGTTATACTAAACACAGGCTTCTTTTGAATTCCTTGTAGACAGTTCTAATCTGAAAGTTTTACGTTTTCAAGACATATTAAATACAATTACGTCATTTTGAACGCCATCTTTTGTACAAAACGTCTACTAAAGCTGTTTCATTTTGCTGTGTTCAGTGATATACGTGTCACATTACTATAGAGCCGAATTATTTTATATTAAGTGACAGCCAAAATGACAACAAACTGGGTTTTTAAATCTCTCTCTAACCAACTTAAACGAGGTTAACTTACTATTTTAATGTTTTACTGTTTTAATCTACAAAACGAGTTCAAAATAATTCTGTTAAAAGTACATCACACAGACTTTAACACTAATAAAAACATTAAGTGCTGGAAAACCACCATCCGTTCAAAAATTAACGCTTTTGTCTTAAACTATATCATTTGAAACGACCGTATTCATTTTTACATCTTTTAACCAACCTCATTTTTTTATTGTTAAGTAATTGTAATGATGTTACGAACAAACAATGTCCATCTTTTCAGGAAGACTTCCCAGTAATGACACATTACTGACTAATTTAAAACAATAGTCAATAGCGCAGGTTATATTTAAGACGTTGTATTATGACTATAGCAGTTTATTTACAGGATAAGTGCCTCAGATAATCAAAGCACATATAAAGATAATTCAGCAAGCCAATCAACCACCTGGTGCCAGTAACCCTATAAAATTTATAGAAATGACATATTTATATCAAAAACTGTATTTATTTACTATGCACAATATCTAAGAAATGATAAATTTACAAGGGATATTAAATGTCTACTACGTATACAACAAAACAAACACATTTCTTCCTTATAAGGCTTACCTTACCTCTAAACGAGACTATAACGTTACAAAAGAGAGAGAGAGAGAGACGCTTCTATTAATAGATAACTTCCTCTGTAAATGTTGTTAGATTTGTTTGAATAAAAAGATTTTTCATATAAAGAGAAATCTAGCGGTCGTGTATTATTAAATTATCTATTTTTCTTGATATGCATACAGGTATACCAACAACAACATCTATCGCAGTTATATTTTAAAGAGACTTAAACATACTAACAACTCTAAAGTCTCGAGCTATGTAATCATAACTTTATACTTCAATAGCAAAGATAGCGCAAACATATTTTAAAAGAAATAAAGCTTGACTAAGATCACACTCTTTTGTTTTGGTTTTTGTAAACTTTTCATAAATATTAATGAAGAGTCTTAAACCACAGTTTCTTTGGAACAGTATGATCAGTAATCACACCAAAATAGTTTTGTACCAGATCGTCTTTCAACAGGTTGATATGCAGCCGACACAGAAGTTTAGATCCACAACTATATAGCCTGTCGTAGAAAACTAGAAGTTTCTAATCTTCCGGATGCTGGTTAGTGGACTTAGGTTTTGTCTTTGGAGGAAGAGATGGTTCCTTGTGGAGGCAACAAAGGCTTTATCCGCGGATCTCGGATCTTCCCCAATTTGACGTTATAATACATGTCAACATAAAGCATGTTGTCACTTATGTCTGGGTTGAAAGGCTGAAGGAGATAAAACACATATACACAGATTTAAAGGTAAAAATTGAAGAAATCCAGAAATATATGTCTGCCATAAAAGAGCTTTACCAGAATCTTAAAACAAATTCTATACACAGACTAGTTCAATACTAAGAATTTGTGCGGAGTTCACAAAATTAATACAAATTCCTTGTTCATTAACACGATTTTATTTACAACTATTTTAAAATTCAGATCATTATTTCACACAGTTTATGTTTCAAACTTTTCATAACATGCTGAATATGTTTAGTTAAATATAGATTCTAAAATGTAATAAAATACATCTAGTGAGTTTAGTAGAAAATGTGTATATACTTTCAATTAATTCAAAAGAAAGTAAAAGATCAACCACTTAATGAAAAATTAGAGATCTGAAAATTAATCTTCCATATTTCTGTCTCAGTTTTATGTCTGCATAAAATAATTCACACTTTATGATGTAAGACGAGTCTAATATAATATTTCTTAAAGGTTTTAAAAGAACGTACATAAGGTAAGTTATGCAGTAATTACACTAACAACTTATTATACACGAGTACAATTACCTTAACCAGTTTTTTTTTCGAAACCCACAAAGTGAACAGATAAATGAAATAAATTTTTAATAATATATATTGAACGTAAAGAAATAACAATCACACAACTAGCACAAGAAGTTAAAGACAGTAAGTACAGAAAGCTTTCAATTATTTGAAAGTGTACTAGGATCCAGTAACTTGTTTGTTCTATCCTGAAAATATATTTCACATACATATCAACTAATTAGGTAACGGCTACTGTAAATTAACATTTAGGAAATCGATAAATGTCCAAATCACGCAAGTTTAAGTTGCTTAAGGAACAATAGTACATGGTGTACATAAAGTCTGGAATCAATGTAAACTTAATTTATTTGAAACGTTTATTTATTAAATTTATGTTTCATTCTTTTTGTTGCAGGTTATGTTGTCCATACGTAATAATCATGAGGTTAAGTTTACAATAGCGCGTTGAAATTATCCTGTTGTGTGGACATTAAGGACGGACAAAGAGAGAAATAGTGCTGGAGTTCAATAACAAACATCCAGAAAGAAATTCAATATCTCAATCATGCTGTATCGTTTACAAACATGTTTTGAACTTGGCGGTGGCCATTTTGAACAGATATTGTAAATATGTATTTAAATAAAATATGTCTACATTGATTCTAGACTTTATGGACACCCTGTATTTAGGTTTACTAGTAGTTGCGTATGGTGTTTCTCACACCTCCAAATTCGTAGTCATGATCCAGTCAATGAATGCCTCGCCCGCTTCGTGGATAGTACAATATCCCCTGGTACCGCAGTGACCGGACAGTGCAACACGAGATGGTCTGTGTCTTGTAGGGATTCCTGACATGCTGGGCATGTAGGGGATTCACGATAACCCCATCGATGCAGGTTGGCCGCTATTCTGCCAAGGCCTGACCTCAGCCTGTTTGCCTGTGTCCATTGCTTTCTGGTTAGGTAACAGAAACCGAGCAGTTTTTGGTTTATTTATTTATGTTGACGAAGTGAAATGAAAACAAAATTCAAAGTCTGTAGAGTATGTAGGTTTCATCCTTGAAAATCTTTAGAATAGTTCAATGGGTTTTATTCTTTCAAGTCTGGAGGATAACTCTATATTTTTATTCTTCCAAGTCTGGAGGATAACTCTATATTTTTATTCTTCCAAGTCTGGAGGATAACTCTATATTTTTATTCTTCCAAGTCTGGAGGATAACTCGATGGGTTTTATTCTTACAAGTCTGGAAGATAACTCTATATTTTTATTCTTTCACCTCTGAAGGATAACTCAATGGGTTTTTCTTCCAAGTCTGGAATATAACTCTATATTTTTATTCTTTCACCTCGGAAGGATAACTCAATGGGTTTTATTCCTACAAATCTGGAATATAACTCTATATTTTTTTATTCTTCCTAGTCTAGAGGATAACTAGATAATGTTGTCCTTCCAACTCGGGAGGATAACTCTACGTGCCTTTATCAAAAGTGACGCACGTCCGAAATGTCCAAGAATTATAGTTATTTTTTCCCTTAAAAGTCATATGTTGTTTTAAAGCTTTTACAGACACCAAGTATTGAAACGTTTGAAAGTTAACAATAAAGTATTTACGAAATATTCATAGCTAGGTATATATTATCATAACATTCAAGATCTTTCTCTTAAACAGGTACATACGCCCTCTATTGTATTAATCCTTCTTTAATTAGCTTATTGTAATAGTCAGCAATTTCCCATGTGTGCAGTAATGAATGTAAGTTCTAATTTGTACATGATCAGAGCTCTTACAACTTTCAAACTCTTGGGGACTTCATCTTTGACATTGATATATTTCATAATTTTAGACATCTTAATGTGAATACGTAAGGAAACGCTTATCTCTTAAACTATTTCTCACCTTATATCCAATTTGTAAGGAAATCACTTTCATGTTGATGCTTTTTGACAGAATCTTCCATAACAAATTTGGACCCACCATTGGGGTTAGACACTATTGCCCAATAAGGCAAGAGAAAATAAGTTGCCAAATTTTTTATTAAGCACGTTCTATTGGGCAAGTTTCTGCTCGATGTTATGACTATATGAATACTATTTTAACGTTTAATAAAGCTAGAGCCGCCCATTGGAAGACCACGAAGTTTGAGTTTATTGTATATTTCATTGTTCCATGTATTTAAGAGATTACTTTCGAAATTAATGTAACTTTGCAAGACGCTCAGTGTAGAGACTACACTCGAGTACAATATTATCAACCTACTCTATACCATTCCATATCTGAAGCTACAAAAGGGGGTTTTTTGGTGATGTTAAAACAAATTCTCTATATGAAGCAACGAAAGGAATTAAGAATTATAATGCTACCAAAAAATTCCTCTGTGCTTATGAAAGTATAAAGGAAATTCGTCACCGTGAAACAATAAGGAATTCACCTATATTAAAATACAAAAATAATTCCATGTTTGAAGCTACAAAAAATATGTGTAAAGCTGTGACAAATTTGAATATATGAACCTACAAACGATATTCCAATGTAAACTAAATATTCCAAGTGGAAGTATATAATTTGTAAACCGTTTGTATGGCATAATATTACAATAAAATTGGTAAACATTTTCCGAATTATTATAATTAAATATCATTCAAAAGTCGAGCATCAACAACATAGATGCTACATACCAGGAAAGTTGATAATTGATAAGTATGTTCAAAACTTATATCAACTGGTTATACATCTACTGAGGATAAAAATAGAAAAACTTTGAACTCTCAGTGGGCATATAATTTTGAGATTTTCATGCACAGACTTTTTTTACGGTGTATCTTTATGAGTTTCATGACCTATCGAAGATGATATAACACAGCTAAAAACAATTTTGACCACTTCCTAGCTAAAGTCCTACTAAAGCTTCCACTAATCAAGCTGCAGAGACTATCAAAAAGAAACATAAAATTAAAATAATTTAGTTTCGCCAACTCCCTTGATAACAAATACTCATCGAAAGAAGTTAAGAACAATCTTTTATCTTCAATATAAACAGTTAATGAAGTTTGGTGACTTGTGTCGTTGTACGTGATATTACTGAACAAAGTTTAAAAACTAAATGCCTGACAGACAGACAGATAGATAAATAAATAATTATACTATTGCAAAAATGGCTTATGTTTTTTCAACAAAGAAATAATTGTAAGAATGTCAGTACTGACAATAGTTATGTAGCTTTTAAACGTTGTGATGATGTGGCTATTATCTATACTGATGTCCAATATCAAAAAACTTTCCACATATTTATTGATTTTCTATAGTAGATGTATAAAATACATTTTCCTTGATCGTTGCAATTAGTTGTTTCTGTGGAAAGTGAATAATATTTTTATTACTCCATGACTCTAATTTGACTGATCTACACTTAAGTACGAAGTATGGAAGACGCACAGTTTTTGATGAAGTAAGACATAGCATAATAGCTTTACATATAGTGGAAAATACAAACAAAACGTTTTGAAACTGGAGTTTAAAGTAATCGAAAAACACGATGAAACTGGTATCACTGATGATAAGAGCATGCCTGGAAAAACCACCTGAGCTTTGCAGATGTTAAGTACCTTAGTCTTATTCCACTCAGAGATGACGTAAATTTAGCAACTTCGTTGCTCCAGAACTGGTGTTAAACTTGGATATTCCACAGTGTGATGCAGATTCTGTCAAGAAGGACTGAAAAGCACATTACAGCAAGAAGACTACAAACAGAAGTAACTTAAGTCTGCCAAAGATTTCAAAAACTGGATAACTTGCATATGGAGAAAACTACTTTGGACTAATGAGATAAAGTTTGAGATCTTAGAAACCAATAGATGCCAGTACATTCATTGCACGAGTGGTGAGAGATTAAAGAGAAAATATCTGAAGTTTTCAGTTAAACATGGTAGATGTAGCATCCAAGTATGCGTTTGTTTAACCACACCTGAAGGTGGTGATCTCTACCGTATTGAAAGAGTTCTGGATTCTTCCCCGTATTAGTAAGTACTCATTCACCATGCTGTTCATTTTGGGCGTCGTTCAGTGGGATAATTTTTTATTTCCGGCATAATGACGATCTTAAAAATACAGCGAGCGTAAACTCTAAATTTGCTTTATATATGCGTTTGCTTAGCCTTCAGACATTATGAAGTTCTGAAGAACCTACATTAAAAAATAATTCAGCATGTTTTGCATTTAAAATACATGGTGATGACTGAGTGGCCTTTAATTTATGCACAGTACTATATTTAAAATTGTCATGGATAGGAATAAAAGAAACGGAATTTAAGACGAATGATAACGCTATATAATGAGGTTGCTTAATTTACTGTACTTAACTCTAGCAATTTAAACTTTCTCTTTAAGGTCTTACATAGCTATGCGTAAGCTGGGATAAGCATTACTTTAGAACATGAAAATACCAAATACGCACAACTTCAAAAACATTGTTTTAACTTTATTATTCTTCACTAAATAATCTCCTGATTAATATGTACTGAAATGTCTCGCAGGCAGAGTAATGTAATAAGTTCATAGACATTATTAACAGTCTACAGCAAGCTTACAGAAATAAAAACTAAGCTACTTATAGCAGAAGAATGTCAGATTTCGAAAATTCTCGAAAGTCATTGACTATGTTACCTGTAAATTTTGTATATCGCCAGGCTTACAGTTAACATGTTTATATCAAAACGTATAATATTACGTAGTGTAAACTCACTTGCTCTCGGAAATAAATACTCAAATAAAGAAAACACTTTTCAAATAAGGAAGTAAATATAAGGATGGCTAATATCAATCCTTCAAAAAAAGATAGTAGGGATGACATGTGCACCATCCCTACATAATAGCACAGGCAAGAATTAACATATAGCAATATATATATAACTATTAAATCACAATTGAATTTAAATGTATCCTATTTTTGTGTGTTAACATTCTACTACACTGTACGCCTGTTCTATTATGTAAGGATGGCGCAAATGCCATCCCCACTATCTTGTTTGTATTGTTTTTAAGGATTGATATTAGCCATCCCTATATTTACTTCATTTTTTAAATGTTTTCCTTTACTTGTTGCCCCCCAGTGGCACAGCGTTATATCTGCGGACTTACAACGCTAGAATCCGGGTTTCGATACACGTGGTGGGCAGAGCACAGATAGCCCCTTGTGTAGCTTTGTGCTTAATTACAAAACAAACCTTTACTTGTTTGCTTGTTATTGTTTTTTAATGCAGTGTTTCAATAAACATAGGAAGGTTGTATTTATAACCAAGTTCTAAATACAATGAGGTTCAAAATGTAATATTTATTGATTATCTATTATTGGCTGGTATTTCCTATTTCAACCTATATTTAAGCTTTTTATAGAAACACTAAATCTTCGAAAGAAAGCTAACTGCAAGGGGTAATAATAACATCGTTTTCTCTAAAATTATGATTTCTTTCATTATCACCAGTTATTAATAATACTTATAAAAGCGAATACTCCGTTTTAAACTATGTTACCTCAGTGAAATTGGTTTACACTATTGTTTTGATTTATTGTGTAATAACTAAGAAGCCGAAGAATGAAAAACAAGAAATTCAAACTTTTTGCTATGATATTTACAGACATTCCCAGAACTTGTTATAAAAGGAAACACTATATAGCATTATAAGGTTCTGATTACATATTGAGCAGATATTTAAAATTCTATTTCGGTGGACAATCCGAGCCATCCCTACATAGACAGTAGTATCGGCTGCCTGATCACTTTAAAATCCCCCAATGTGTAGTTCCTATTTATATCCAGAATTTACAGTAGCATGTTAACTCTTCTTGATTTTCTGTAGTAATTTATAGTAGTGATAATAGATAGAAACATAGGCCTGCAGTCAATGAAAATATACAACTCATTTGTGTTAAACAAGGGAAAGAAAAAATTGTTTTCATAAATATAATAACACTAGTAACGTCAAGTAAAAATAGCTATTATACTAGTATCGCTATTGTTGTTAATATTACCTAAACCTGAGACATCTTTTATGATTTTATAGCTAAAATAAAACCAAATGACATATGAAAGTGCAAAGATGAAACATGGTTATTAGACGTGCAATTTTTTCAACATAATCATAACTTGTGAGAAAACATCTTTTTTAATTCATAGTAATGCTAGATGGCAGCCCCTAATTCCCCAAAATGACAATCATCCACGACCTAGTTTCCTAAATCCATTATGTTATAATACAGATTGTATCATACTAATGTACATTAACTAAAACTCTAACACGTGAAATTACATTTAACTAGTTAATTTAGTATCAAGCACTTTAACTAATATATATTAATCTCATTTCAGAACAGATTAAACTGTGCATTGTAAAATCACGATTATTCACAGGAAACATGAGAAATCGAAGAAGATAATGAGTCTGTTATAAATAGCTGATATTGACTAATGGGTGTTTGAGTCTGTTATAAACAGCTGATATTGACTAATGGGTGTTTGTTGTCTACTATAGAATTTTGGATTATCAAAAGTAGGTTTAATAAGTACAGTAAATACAGACTAATAAAGTATAAACAAGTCATTTCTCAACGACGTGCTTACACAGCCTAAGCCTAATAATAGCACCTTGAAACACTTAATATCATTGTAATTTCAAAACCTCGTGCCTTGGTTAATAATCGCTTGGAAATAAAAGTGTTTTTATTCCAAATCACGGTGGTTAAAACGTGAGAATAAAAACATGGACAGTGAATTCTTCTGATAACGTAAATATCTGTTTACTTTGTTTTCTTTCGAAATACATAGAAGTGTGAAATAAAATGAAGATTTTGACACCTGAATAAATGCACAATTTCTTTTAATTATTTGTTCCACGAAACTTGCTGGTTAATAAAGTGAGTTAGACCTTTATTTAATTAATATGCCGTCTTACAGGAGTGTCCGTGGAATATTAGTGTTGTTCTAGTTTTTCTTTTACGATTAAATATTGCTGCAGTGGATTTATAAAAGGCTAAAATACGTATTATAATACCAACCAGTGCACCTCAATATGCTTTAATATATATAAAAATCAAAAACATTACTATGTGACCTTAGTTGTTTTCAATACCAACCAGTGCACCTCAATATGCTTTAATATATATAAAAATCAAAAACATTACTATATGACCTTAGTTGTTTTCGTTACCCGACACGGTAGACTCCAGCAAAATATACTTACTTTGATCTGCATACTCCCCTTCCTCTGTGAAATTCAGCGTAGCGTATTCAGTAGGTGCGTTTTTCCTAAATACGGGTCTTGCACCACTGTGTGGCAAAGATAAGTCAGCGTAGACCAGACCTTCGTTATTAGTAGAGAAGGAGGGATTCTGCAAACGTCATAACACATGCAATGGCTCAAAAATTAAAAGGTTTTAGGTTAATAAATAATACTCTCCATACAAGTCATTGTGATTTAACAGTTATTAGCAATGTGACAGTACTACATATATTGTTAAAATACGTTTTATGTTATGATATAATTTATCAACACAGTCTCTGTCCACATTAACACGTCTATCATATCACTACACAAACTATTTATGCACTGAAACAACTACCAGATGACACCACAGATTCTATCTACACTAACACGGTTATCAAGTAACTACATAAACGGTTCCTACACTGAAATAACTGTCATATGACACCACAGGTTCTATCTATACTAACACGGTTATCAAGTAACTACATAAACGGTTTCTACACTGAAATAACTGTCATATGGCACCACAGGTTCTATCTATACTAACACGGTTATCAAGTAACTACATAAACGGTTTCTACACTGAAACAACTACCACATGACACCACAGGCTCCATCTACATTAAAAAATAAACTATCACTTGGCTAAACAGACTGTTTCTATAGTGACAAAACTATCACATGACATCACAGGTTCTATCTACATTCACACAACTATTACATAACTAAACAAATTATTTTTGCACTGAAAAAACTACCACACAGGTTATATTTACACTAACACAGCTATCAAGTAACTACACAAACAGTTTCTGCACTGAAACAACTAACACATTACACCATAGGTTCTATCTACAATAATACAGCTATCAAGTGGCTAAAAAAGGGTTTCTACATTGAAACGACTATCACATGACGGCACAGGCTCTTTTTATACATGCAGTGACATAACTATCACGAGATCAACAAAGCTATTTCTACACTGACACAACTATCACGTACAGTCCCAATTTGGACAAAAACTCGTTATTTCCCTTGACATTTATTCAGTTTTATGCTCCGGTGTCCTAATTGAATTTTAACTGCGACCAGACGTATCGTGAATATAATTCAAGATGGTTGTTTATACTTCTAAATAATATTCAAAAGTGGATATATATATATATATATATATATATA